>NW_007579231.1:169270-179149 GCF_000690725.1 Stegastes partitus
GATGGATGGATGGCTTCTGTCTTGCACATATTGCTGTCATTCAGTTTGCCCACTTGGTGGTGGTAGAGCTGTTCTGTGATTTGCTCTGTTTGTTTTTTTGGTTTTTACAAGAAAATGATTCCAAAGATAACAAACTCTGAGTTTAGTCTTGTATATGGAATCAAGTTTAAATAGTTTGAAAAAGAAAGTTTTTTCTTCAGGTTGTGTCACCAACTTTCATCAACAGTTTCTGCAGGTAAAAATCAAGTTGACAACAGTCTGCTACTAGTATGAAGGCTGTGTCAAATTTGAATGACATATCACAATTTTCTCTGACCAAAAAATGCTACACTTGAAAAAAGAAAGATGAAGCTATGATACAAACTATCATTGGAATTACATCTAGTAAACATCAGTTACATACTTGGTACACTTGAAGAGATGGGCAACAATGTCCTGGGACAGCCATCTGACTTCCCACCATATCTCTTAAACTAAACATGACAACAAAGGAAGCCTGATGTTCGCCCACATGTTTTGATGGTCCAGGTTTAGAATGACTTCATATAGAATATTATTGTGTTCAACAGTTAAGAGTGAATTCGAGCTGCTGTAAGAAAGAAATCAATATAAGAGCCTTGGTTAAACTTCAGAGTATCCTGTCTGTTGCATGCATGTTGGAAAAAAAAGAAAAGTTTTAAATACTAAACCCTTCTGTTCTGACAATACAGTGACCTGAAAGAATAGAAAATACTCAATTTGTTTTTAGCTCAAGCAGAACGTGTCAAACAGAAAAATAGAACACGATTGATTGATTTGTTGTCCTCCACTGTCCACCACCCCCCGGCAGCCTTTCATGCAGCCTGAAGGTCCGTAAGACCTCATGGAATGACTGGCATGCCTGTGGGAGAGTTTCCAACGTGTGAACCACAGAACTTCCTCAATTTTTTCAAACCATGGCTTATGTCATTTTATCGACACTGAACTAAGTTGTATGAAATAACAACAAAATAAAGAAAGAATACAGGCCCCTGACAAATTATACAAACATACAAAAACATACAACAACATGAAAATTAGAAAATAATCTAAACAGGGAAGGCGCTGTAGCGATAAGGCTGCAAAAAAAACCCAACTTACTTACAAACCTCACTTTTATTGATTTCTATTATTGATTCCTCATTTATCACCTAAATAGTTAGACATATATTTACTGGGTTTGATTGAAACTAATATGAGTAAAATGTGTTTATTTTTGAGCTTTACAGAAGACGTACATTTCTCCATTCCATAGATGCCCTTCATAATTTCGTAGTCATGTAATGTAGGCGGTGGGGTTGTCACCTTTTCTTGTTGTATAGTTGTTTAACTTGCACAACAAGATTATTTTAAATAAACTTCCATCATATGTGAATCTGGTGTAGATAAAGTACATCAAACCATAGCAAAGTCTTAGTACAAAGTCATTTCTCTGTGATCTCATAGAGTCACTTTTCTTTCAGTGTTTTTTTTTTCTTTCTCTTAGCAGAGGGCCCTTTCTTGGGTTTCCTGATTGGCTGAAACAGAGCAAAATGTGACGTCATAGAAGTTTGTACATCACCTGGAACAACCTGAACGACTGTCACTGTGCACACATTGTCTGAGGAGGAGCAGAGGGATTCTGACCAACACACAGATCTACCAACATGCTCAGGTAATTACCGCTAAATGAGAAAATACATGAAATGAAGTTTGTTGATTTGTTACATCATTCTGTCAAAATAGTTTTTCTATAAGCTTGATGTTGAACAACTTTTGTTCTCTTTTCATTTATTCATTTATTAATAAATTCATTCTATTAATAGATTCCTAAGTTCAATCTTTTTTTTTTAATATAAGATCACCAAAAGTAACACTGATCACTGTTATACATTGTGCCTGCTTAAACAGCCTGGTCTCAAGGTATTTAGTGCAACAGTCATGTAAAATGAATGTCATTCATGCACTGATGGACACAATTGCCCAGTAATTCATTTGCATATTACCAATTGATTTTTGTGCTCCGTATTATGGATTACTTGTGTTAATGAAGTATTTGCGTAAAGGCGTGAAGATGGCAGCATTTACATTGCCAACCAGCTTTGTCCATGGCTTGTCCAGTTAGATTTCTTGTTCAAAATGTCTCCTTCTTGTTACTAATCAAATTGATAGTACAGAAGGGCCCCACAGCTGGGGATGAAACTAAATTCCAATAGTAAAACAACAGGAATGTACCAAAACCTAAGAGCCCGGTGAATGCTACAAAACAAGAAATGGAGGTTTTTCTTACATGGCGAGTTCAGTCAAACTGACAATTTATTTCCATGGTGCAGGTATTTACAGACAAAAAGTGGTTAACCAACACAAATGTTGACACGATGACAGATGAACAGTGAGGGATTCACCAATCAGGTCTTTTACATTTCACCCTGAGGGAGACTTGAACATCTGTTTCTAATGTTATAGTAATCTGTCCAGAAGCTTTAAACCTTGTGGTGATGCAGGGTGTGACCTGAGTTATTAGGATTCATGTTAAAATGATGTATTTAGTGATAAATTGGTCTTGGCAGTTTTCTGTTTATTCGCTCCTTTTAGGTTTATTTCCAAGATGATATTGAAAAATTGCCCAGAAATACCTGAATGAGAGCACTTTTACTTGCTTAATTTATATACCTGCTGCTCATTTTTTTTATTTCTTTATCTCAGATTACACTATACATGCAATATAATACTGGCAATAATAATAATAAAACAGATAGAAATGTTAAGAATTATGTTATATAGTACACTATGAGAAAATAAAATCCTTTGTTTATGGTCATGTGGGCCAACAAGCCAGTCCAGGGAAGACAGTTTCAAACTGCATTTTCATAATTAAAAAACTAAGAATACTGTTCAGTCGTCCATGCAAGAACCAGACAGCAGCCTGAACCACGACACACAGCTTTAACTTGTCCTCACTGTGAAACCATTGCAGTGTTTCCTCCATAGACTGACACCACTGTACATGAGGGAAAAAAAGACAAAATAAACAGCATGTGTTTCAACCACACTTAGCATAAGACTTCAGAAACCTTAACAGACCAAATTTGTCTCTGATTTATTTTATTTTTTTTAAGTTTCTTAGACTGAATTTGTCATTTTCCAGGATTGTTATTTCAAACTATTTTATTGTAACAGCAATACATGAAATTCATACTGTAGTACTTGTCTCTTAACTTATTGTGTCTGATGAGTAAACTGTCTTTGTCACTGCAGCATTTTAAAGAAGAATATCTTCGTCGCCGCACCCCTGTTGATGGGAGTTCTTGTTGTGGTTGTTTATCTCCGGTTATCTCAAGATTTGACCGAATACAAACCCATCCTCCAAGAAGATGTGAAACGGTCTGTCAGCCACCTAAAGTCAGTAGAGAAAACTCCTTCTTACAAATACCCCTGGCCAAAATGTCGACAAAACATATCTGCTGCCAGCGTCCCCGGCTTCAACTCACTTCCTCGTCTTATACGAGACTTTCTCTTTTATCGCCACTGCCGACATTTTCCCATAATACTGGATATTCCTGACAAATGTGGAGGAGTTGAAGGATCTGCAGACATCTTTCTTCTACTGGTCATTAAAAGCTCTCCTGGGAACTACGACCGTCGAGAGGTGCTGCGTAAAACCTGGGCTAAAGAAAGAGTGCACAACGGTGTGTGGATCCGAAGGATCTTCATCGCGGGAACGACAGGTGAGGGTTTCGAGAAAGATACACTGAACAGCCTCCTCGCATTGGAGAAAATTGAGTACAATGACATCCTCCAATGGGACTTCAATGACACATTCTACAACCTCACATTGAAACAAGTCCTCTTCCTGGAATGGATGGACGTAAACTGTCCAAACGTTCGCTTTATCATGAACGGTGATGATGATGTTCTTGCTCACACAGACAACATGGTTGACTATCTAAAAAACCTGAAGGACAATGATGGAAGCAAACATCTCTTTACTGGCTATCTGATCGAGAATAGAGGGCCATATCGAAAGCCAGACCTAAAGTATTATGTTCCAGTTCAGGTGCAAGAGACAAACACATACCCTCCTTACTTAGGTGGTGGAGGCTTCCTGTTGTCTGGCTACTCAGCTCAGGTCATGTACAAAATGTCCCACTCCATCATGTTTCATCCCATTGATGATGTCTACATAGCAATGTGTCTGGAGAAAGCAGGACTTGGACCTACATCCCACATAGGAGTGAAGATAGCAGGGCATCGCAGTCCTGACAATATGGATCCAGTAGAACCTTGTTATTTCAAAGAAATTCTACTTGTTCACAGATTCCTTCCACCTGAATTGTACGTTATGTGGAAGCGGCTACATGATCCTAATCTGAAATGCTTTGACGGGAAGGAAAAACAAACTACAGGTGATGAAAATGTTTAACGGTGCTCGTTTTTGTTCAGCAGTCTCTTTATTAGGTACATTAGAACAGTCCAATCCAGTCCAGAAACTACAATTTTAATGTTAGTTACATCATCTACAGTATATTTTTGTTATTGAGGTTGGAGTTTGTAGTGATGTACTCAGTTCTCCCATGTTAAAACACTTATCAGACATATCTTACAGCTCATAAAATGAACATTTACTACACGTTGTTGGATAAAAATTGTACTTGGTACCAGTAAATGTGAAGACTAGACAATGTAAGAGAGTAAGGGGTAAAAAGTTTGTGTTTGTCACAAGTTCATGAAATCAAAGTCAAATGATCTCCTTTGTATGTCACAGCTTGTTGGGAAGTTGGGGTCAGAGCGTCAGGTTAGCCATGATAAGGGGGCCCCTGGAGCAGATAAGGTTTAGCCTTGTTCAAGTGCCGGCTGGACAGCACTGGGGCTTGAACCTCCACCTTCTGCTCAGTCAATCAGAGGCTCCGCTGTTAAACTGCAACTGCCCCATAACTCTGTACTTGGGTGGGACTTAGAAATAAATAACACTGTATGTATATTGTTAAACCACCAATTATCTGTTCAATGATCATGTGAGTCAACATGTAACTGTGGTGATTGTGATCAAACTGGTTGTGGTGTCACATGGTTGAAAATGATTAAATGCTGTAGGAAGCTATGTTGCCACAGGGTTTTTATCTATGAAGTCTTTACCATTATTGATATGGCACACATTATTGTTTTTGGGACACAGCGCAGTAGGCTACGCTGGGCGAGGTAGGTGTAGCTTTAATGTTTTAGAGTATATTTTTAAAATGCCAAAAAAAAAATACAGAGAAACAATCATGTAGCTTAGGGTCCAATGCTAGAGCTGTCTGGTGATTAGATCTTGCATTAGAAAAGAAACTAACATAAAAGTAAGGTGCTGATCACTGTTTTTCTGTAGCACTATTTTATTTTTTGTTTGTTTTTTTTCAAGTTGATGTTTAACTTTTTACATACCCGTTTAAAATCTATTCACTTTAACGCATTCTTAACATTGTGGAAAACATAAAATAAAAACACTGAATGTGAAATTTCAGAGCTTTAAATGTATAATGAACGTTGAGGTCCTTCTCACTTTGTCTGCAGTGATTTGATTGTTTCTATTGTTTGTTGTAAAGTTTGTTTTGCTGATGGCCTCTTAGTAGTTTTTTTTTTTCTCTCCTCGATGGTGGAGGATGATTGTCTTGTCAGCTACCACATGAATTACTCAGGTGGAGCCTATGTGACAATGATTGTTCAATAAAAGAGATTTGAAGCCGGAGAGTGCGACACTTTTTTCCCCCATACTCACATACAACACATTTAACAATTTCTAAAGTTCAGATGGCAAAGACAACAAGTGACTTTATATACTAGTTTTTAATTTGATGCTCATTTAATGCATTCTATCAAAGAATCTTTTTAGATGACATAAACACTGTATTAAAGTCTGCTGCTATGTGGTGGATTAACACCAAGGACTTTTTAGATGCTTCAGGGAGTTTAGAAGACCAGTGATTCTGATGTCTGAGACCACAGGTTGCATAAACTCCACCCCACAGTGGATTCTGCCCTCAGTGATAGATTGCTTTGGTCACAATTTTCAATTTTTCTTTTGTGGGTGTGTAACACAGATGCACAGCCCTAACCAAATTAAAGTAATAAACTGCAGTAATTATCTACATAATTAGGACAGATCCAGATGATGCTCCCCGTTTCTTAAGTCCCAGACATCTCTTAAGTCCCAGACATCTCATTATTCCGCCAGTTTTGATTGTTACTATGAGTCTCTAGTTTCAGTCACGTGTTAAAACTCCCAGCAGCTAATAGATCTATCCATTTTCTATACACCAGAGGGCCGCACACTCCCATTCACACCTACGGATAATTTAGAATCACCAATTAACCTCAACATGTTTTTGGACTGTGTGGGAGGAAGCCGGAGGACCCAGAGAGAACCCACGCTGCACGGGGAGAACATGCAAACTCCATGTAGAAAGATCCTGGTGCCCCCACCGGGATGTGAACCGGCGACCTTCTTGGTGAGGTAACAGTGCTACCAACTGCATCACCTTGCAGCCCAACTAATAGATCAGCTACCTATTAATTGTGCTTCCACGTGTCTGCTTGAAGAAGCAGTGTAACCACAAACTTCACAGAAAATGACCTGAAGCGTGTTATATTTTGAAAAGGAGTTGATTTAATTTCATGTTGTCTGATCAACGATGCTGACAGTTAATGCTGCTATCTGAGTGCTATCAATGCGAGCGCCGACACGTGACATAAATGATTACTTTTAATCAATTGCCACGCTGACACTAACCAGACTGTGTGTTGCCAGTGTTATCAAACTGTGTTGCTGAGATTGAATGCTGTTCTGATACTAACAAAGTTGTAAATGGCAAACCCTGGTGCCATTTTGGGTCACATAGTGACCACAACTAATCCTGCCTAAACCCTTTCTACACTATCGCCTGCTATACCGGGCTGGCATTATGACTCCCATTCAACACTGCAGACCGTTATATCGCTTGGCATCCCGGTATAACGGGCTCCGGTATATTGCGACTTTCTGTTACATTCATTTTGATTGGCTATTGATTGGCTATCAGTGGGAATCAAGTGCACAAGCGATTCAGTCTTGAAATAAATTAGGCAAATGTAGTAAAATGACGTCATTTGACCCCAAAAATCACCAGAAAATGTGATTTTCGCTACCTCGTTTCCAACATGTTTACAAGCGATCAAAACTAACTAATTACAAGACTTTGGCTGATGTCTCAGACCCTGGCATATATCCCTGGTAATTATGAAGTTTACCTTTTTCACAGCTTTATTTCACCTGTATGTATATGACAAGAGTAAACTTTCATATATATTTAACCGTCAACTTGTCTACTTTTGACTGATACCAGATCTGTAATGATGTGAAGTCTACTTAAGAATTTGAGTGATTAATCAAAATCTGTCTCTATGATGTGACAACCCTGCCAATCACATTGAGCACAATGGCTGTCTATATGTTGTAGTCTGTTTTCACAGGTCACTCAACTGCTGGAGACTGAGTGGACTGTCCTGCCTCCTTGGCGTGGTTGGGCCCGGTGCTCCCAGCTATAAAAGGTCCAACCCCCCCACCTCTCTGTCTCCACCCTGCTTGTGGCTGCGGCTACAGTATCATTTGGTTTTATTTGTTGCACCAGACAACATCTCTCACCACACCACATCTATGCATCCACAACTTTCGTCACTGATACCACTGACAGATTCACCTCACATAATTATTCTGATTACCATTACTGTTAAACTCAGCTTTATTTAAAAAAACAAAAACAAAACACTTCTGCTGGTGATACCTGTGTCGTTTCCCATTGTTGTCGTAACCTGTTTGCCAGGCTATGACAAACTGGGGGCTCGTCCATTTTTGTTTGTGGCATGTGCACTGAGTATGGAGTGTGAGAGTGCAGCATGTCCTTTGTTCCTTTAGTTTACTGTGCAGACAGTAAGGCAGCATTTAATTATTTGTTTGAATACCTGTGGCCTGTGGATGAAGCTCAACAAACCTGGAAAACAAGTCAACTAGTTGATAACAAAGTAACAAAGGTATTTAGGATGGAATAATGGTAAGTGCGAATTTGAAGAGTTCTCCTTTTAATGTTAAAGTTACTTTAAAGAGGGTGCCCGGATAGCTCGGCGGGTGGGGCGGGCGACCCATGTACAGGGGCTATAGTCCCCCACACAGCAGGCACAGTTCGATTCCAGCCAGCGGCTCATTTGCTGCATGTCATTCCTCCACTCTCCTCCCCACGTTTCTGTCTATCTTCAGCGTCAACTTTCATTAGAGGCGGAAAAGCCCAAAAAATATCTTTAAAAAAAAAAAGCTACCTTTAACAGGCATATAGACTATGGATGTCAGTACCTTATAGCTCTTCCAAGACGCATAAGATAAAATAAAATTTAAAAACATAAGGTATAACTTTAATAATCTCAAAGTTTTTGCACAGGATATTGCTCAGAAAACCAAATTACGCAACATGAGAATGAATGCAGTACCTAATAGAAACAATAAGATACAACTATGGTGCATTGCTGGAAAAAAAAAATCCAAAAAATGAATTAAAATAAGCCTAAAAGTAAGACATATTACTGGCAATGATTCTGAGCTAGTCAGGTAGTGCTACACACATAATGAACTACTGAACATTGACGCTAAAATACTGCACATGAAATTGAAATATTGTAATAACAACAAAAAAGGAAAAACATGAAATATTTTACAATATATTGAAATGTTGTATATGAAAATGAAATATTGCACATGAAAATTAAATATTACATATTATACTGAAATTGAAATTGCACAAACTACTGACAGAAGTAATATTGCACATGACCTTGAGGTTACTGTTTAGATTTAAGGGTCCAGTGTTGTAGCTGTCACTCCTAATCTTTCACTCCAGTGTTAGAATGGTACATAAGCTGCAGGGTATCCAGTGATGGCTCAACTTTTGAGTGGAGGCGCTTCAAGACCCTCTTTAGTCACTTCATACCATTTAAAGTCAAAGTCACAGGTCTGGTGTCACTGAGGTTGCGTGGATGCTTTTTCTTGGAATGTTGTCATGTTGTCTTCCACAGAGCAGCGATGATCATCAAGCTCAGGCGAAGGTTAAAAATGTGGTAAATTGCAGTGTTGTTGAAAGCAGAGTTGCAGGAAACCCTTGGGGGAGAGTGACCTGAAGGCTTTCTAGTTCTAAAAAACAGTGCACCAACTGCAACTATGTGGAATTATGGGAGCGCCTTTTAAAAGAGGTGAATACTTTCTGTATTTCGTAACTTATTTTGCATTTTCAATAAACTGACTTTGCTTTGTAGAAACGTGTTTTCACTTTGACAAACCAAATAACATTGACCATGATTCAATGCTGAAAAGCCATACGAGATGAAGACTTCCAAAGGGGTGAAAGTTTTTTTTTATAAGCACTATAAACAACTTTACAGTAAAGATATTGATGGGTTGACTTTGTTTCATGCATTGTACATATGATATTATGAGAGCTTGGAGGCTGGCTAGTTTTTTAAGTCAAAAGGATGTTTCAGAGAAATAATCCTGGGGAGCATGGAACATTTCTTAGCATGAGATTTAGGGTCTAGGCCCCATATTTCTACAAGCTTTGTAGAAATACTTATCAAAACAGCTCAATATTTATCCATTAACAACACTGTATACAACATTTGTAGTACTGGTGCTAAGAATACAATTATTTAAATAAAGCCGCAAGCGGCGATGGACGGGTCCTCGCCCTACGCTTGTCGGTCGTCACGCACGGCGGGGTGTGGCGCAAACCTGTTCTGGGCGGGACTGTGATCCGGCATGTCGAGTTTGGGGCAGATCGGAGCAAATGTGGCCTAGTTACGAGCCACTTCCTGTTTAGTGGCGAG
>NW_007579232.1:0-1387 GCF_000690725.1 Stegastes partitus
TAACTGTGATAAGAATAAACAACACAAAAAAATAAATAAAGAAAAACTGTTTAAATATAATAACAATTGTAAAAAGTAAAATTACAATTTAAGAAAAAAAATTCAAACTGATATTTGTAGAGCAAACTTGTACATTCATGTTTTTTTCCTACGATTTTCTAGATAATATAAGTAATTTTACAAAACCCTGAAGTATTATAAATAACAGAATTTAACTGAAATAATACAAACATTAAGGTCTTTATGCAGATTAATGCAAAATATACAAGAAAACCAGCAAACCCAATAATTCTCTGGATGGATTTGTTTCTTCTTGTTTGTGTGTTTGCAGTCGTTTGTTGTTTGTTTCCAGCATCCTCGTTGTTTTTTTTTTTGTTTGTTTTTTTCTGCAGAAACAGGACGAATGTGAGGATGGAAGCTGCTGCAGTGGAAGCAGCCGACTGATTCGATCAGATTTATAGGAGCTGAGAGCCGCCACACAAACAGGATCTGCAGGCATCCATCAGCCGGATCACTTACCAGCACAAATCTAATAAAGCCTCCATTATAGCTGCTGCTGCTGCTTTCAGCGCTCAGAGCGAAGCTGCCTCACCTGAACCAGGTTGTCTGTAGATCTGCAGGGTGGCCGGAGTCGGTCTTCTGCGGCGGATCTGAGGTGAAAACACACAAATCTTCATCGTAAACCTTCCTTCAGCTGCACAACTTTTTACTGTAAAACACGTAAATTCAGCTCATTTCCAAATAACAGTTCATTAAAAATAGCAGCTGGAACTAATTAAACAACGCTGCTGCATTTCTGTAAATTACAAGCTGAGAGTTTTTCTCCCAAAAGCGTCTTAAAAGTATAATTTTCCAACTTACAGCTTTTAAAACGTAATTCAGGGTTTAAAGCTTGATTTTCCCACACCGGTCCCGACCCGACCTCGTTCTCAGTGTGTTTTAATACATTTTTCTTCCAACAACAGGCCTCTGAACACTTTCTTTCTGCTCCTGTCTCATTTTTCTTTAGAGCAATAAAAAACCATTAGAATGATTTTTTTTTTAATTTTTAAAAAGTCGAATTTTCTTAGATTTAGATTTTTTTTTGTAAAAATTGGGGAAAAACTGGACTCAAGTGTTAAACAGGTGTTTTCAATACTGGAAAAACATATTTTAGGTATTTAACTATTACTGTTTTTAATTAGTTTCCATACTCATCTTTTCTCTGCTCAGCCAAAAACTCTCTGAATTTTAGTTACGCGAGCGTTGGTTGCAGCTAAGTCACTAAACATTCCATGTTTGTACTGAAAAGTGCAGAATTTTTTAATTTTGACAGATTCTGGTCAAAGCAAACGATTTATATTTGGCTGTTTTTTCAAAATAAGACATGAAATATAAAGATGTTGAA
>NW_007579232.1:2478-9043 GCF_000690725.1 Stegastes partitus
GAGATTTATAGTTTGTTTTTACAGAATGTGTTGAGAGTAAACACTTTGTTTTTGGTGTTTTTTAAATGAGGCATGTTGAAGATGATGATGATGATGTTAAGATTAAATCTGGTTCATTTTTCCGACTGAACGTGATCAGATCATTTCTTTCTGTTTTGCCAGTTTCTGGCTCTGGATGTTATTTTTGCATATTAAATAAATAATAATGTCTTTGGGGATCAGAGGATTAAAATAATAAACCTGACTGATATTCCAGTCCTTACTGCAGTTCACCTGAAAGCTCTGATTTTTTGCTCCGTGACTGTTGGTCTCAGCTGAGTTAATCACGGCGTCTCGTTTGCAGCCAAAAGCACCGAATTTATAGTTTTTAGCAAAATATTGTTAAAGCAAAGAATTTATTTTTGGCAGATTTCTATGTCGAATAAAGTGATTTTTTTTTTTAGCTTAAATTCGGCCACGAAATGTATGATTACTTCAAGTGCTGTTGGAAAATTGAAAACGTGATGATTGTTTTCTGTTTTTACTGTTTCCGGTCAGCAGATTGTGTCATTTTTGCATTCAAAAGAAGAAAAAACTGGATTAAAATAAGAAACGTGACCTGTGTTTAACTCGTAAAAACACTGCCTGCAGTTCACCTGAATTTCTGTCACATGACCGTCGTCACAGTCGAGTCCATCGAGGCTCCACGGCTACGATGAGGAGCGCAGAATTCTCTTATTTTCACAGGATCTAGTTCGAGCAACGGTTTAATTTGAAAAAATTTTTAAGCGATTTTAAGATTAGATTCAAGTTATTTTCCCGACTGAACTGAACGTAACACATGATTAGTCCAAAGAAGCATCAGAAAATTTGATTTCTTTTAGTTTTTGCGGTTTCTGGCTGGTAGATGGTGTCATTTAGGTGATTTTTAAAAAGGTTTTGGTGTTCAGAGGATTAATTCTTATCAATAACTTAACTGAGCAGCAGACTGAATGTAAAGAATAAACAACAGGAATAAATCCGTCTGACGTCACGCTGCAGGATGTAAATGTTCATCTCAGGAGAGACTTTCCGGGACCGTGTCTCATAAAACCTTCTCAGATCTACTTTAACTGGTAGAGCGACTCCACAAACGGCCACAGAGGAGCTTTAATCCGTCACCGTCCATCGGCAGCTTCATCACATCGAGCTGCTGAACACTTCGTACAGACGTCAGCGAGTTCAAACGCCAGTCCGGCTCCTGTTTGTTCGGTTTGAGGCAAATCACAGCTCAGATTGGAGGCTGTTCCTGGTCCTCTGACGCCCTGTTCCACCTCACAAAGGTCAGTTTGTTGAGTCTCAACAAGAAAAACTCAAAGAAAATTGATCTGATTGTGTTTTTTGGACCTTTTGGGAAGTTTGAGGCGTTTTTTTTTTTAGTGTAATTGAGCCTAAAACACAAATCAAAGCAGCTTAAACTCAGCTTTAAAGCACACAAGCAGCGTCTTCATGCACCCACTCAGAACATTCCAGACGCAGATAGAAGCTCCATTCAGCCTCACATGCATGAACCTTCACCCCCAGAACCGGCGCACATGTCCGGACCCACTCACATGCTCGGCGGCCTGCGGGTCCAGCTGCCCCTGCAGGGGAGGAACCGCAAACTGGATCTTCTTGGGGCTGCTGGGCTCCATCATCGGCGACTGAGAGGAAGCAAGACGGACGGACGGAAAGAGTGTTTGTGTGTCGGGAGAGAGGGAGGAGGGAGGAGGGAGGAGGGAGTGGTCCTCGCTCGGCCGCCGGGGTCCATTACCGCTAATTGACAGACCTGGAGGAGAGAGAGAGAGAAGAACAGCAGCCAAGTCATTGCAGCATTTTCCAAAACAGCGTCGGTCGGACACAGAACCCGGCAGTGTTTCCTCCCTCGCTTCATTTTTCCGCCTGTTTTTTTTCCTCCCTTCTCTTTCTGTACATTCAGAGCAGCTGTGTTTAAATTTACGGCCCGCAGCCACGTTTAGCTCCAGATCGATGCCGTTTAAGGATCCTTCAGGGTTCTGAGAGGATCACATTGATCTCATGATGGGAAACGTCATGTGAGGGACCAAAGCACCGGACGTTGAGTGAAATGCTAACATGCTAATAGTACCAAATTAATCCTGAGGCGCATGTTGAACTTTTAGCTGAACCACATTCACATTATTAACATAAAACTATTAAAGCAGATGAATGTAAAGTCCTGAACTTCTGTGGAAGCAGCACGTTTTCAAGTTTAAATCTAAAACATTTGCTTCTCACATCTGAACATGTGCTAACTGTCTTTGTCATGTTGGATAAGAAACTGAAACTCTTTAGATTTTCGAAGCTTTAACTGAGTTAATTAATGAGCTGCAGTTTAACCCTCTGAGCTGCTTTTTGTCTCATTTTTCTCTGAACTATGACGTCCTGCAGCAACAAAACATAACAAAGACAAAAGTTACATTTCTTTGAATATTTATTTTACAACATTTTCTAAAGCGCCCACATTTGTGTCCAATACTGGAGGAAAACAACTTTAGCTCAACGAACTATAGAAGTTTTAATATTTATGTTTTTAATCCGTTTCCTCTCTGCTCTGTGAGAACGCTGCCTGCAGTTCAACCCAAAAGTCTCTGAATTTTCATGACAAGACCGTCGGTCACAGCCGAGTCGCTGACGGCTCGACTGCTGCGTCGATAAGGGCAGAATTTTTTGATTTTTACAGAATCTGATTAGAGTGAACATTTTATTTTAAATGTTTAATCAAGACATGTAGAATTTTTTGATGAAATATCTCAGAGTTGGTTAATTTTGCCAAACTTCACAGATGAGTTGTTCAAGAACCACCAGAAAGTTGAATATCTGTTCATTCTTTCTGTTTTTACAGTTTCTTGGAGCAATTTCGTCAGCTTTCCTTAAAAATAACCCATTTTTTAAAGCTGCTGGTGGGTTTATTTTTGCTTTAGAGCCAACGTCTCACGTGAAACTGGGAACAGAAATAAAGATTTAACAGAAAGCTGATTTGAAATCTTCAGATCTGAACTGATCTAAATGATTCCTGCTGTAGTTAAACAGCAGCTGAAAAACAAACGATGAACTTCAGTTTCCAAAAAGCTAAACGTGTTTGTGTATTTTTAGCAAAAGCAGGATTTTTCCTCCAACTCGTCTCAGGAAACCTTCGACAGGCACCAAAATAATTCCTCCAAAAGGTCGAATCATTTGGAAACATCACATTTTGTTTATTCAGCTAAATTCCTGCAAACACGAAGTCTAAAACCGCTCTGCCAGAAATCTAATTGTGGTTCCTGAAGTCTTTTTTCTGAATTTTTTTTATTGGCCCCAGAGCCGGCCGGTAAACGTGGAGTCTATAAATAATAAAATCTGATTATAAAACACCAAACACACGTTTCTCAGTGATGCAAAAGCAGCCAAAGGTGATGAAACACACAGATTCCCAGAAAGACGAGGTGACGTCGGCGCTGTTGAAGCTCAGATCTGCCAGAGGTTAACATTTACGTCTCAGACTTATGAGCCCATAAATAAATGTATTTATGATTTCTGACGCTGTGTTTTTAGCACCTGTTAACAAACTGTTGGTGAGTTTATTTATTTTATTCATCATTTTACAGGAATAAAACATTTATGAAGTGAAAGAAACATCCTGAGTCCAGCACGATGCACATCATCTCCTGCATTTTATTATTATTTCAGGATTTAACTTGTGCTTTTACATTTAAATTTATATATTTTCAGTCTGTTAAATGCAACACACAGTATATTATGTTCAGTTTCTGTGCTTTGATTCAAGACATTTTTTTGGCTGAACCCTCCGAGCAGGAAGACTTGAGGTGAGCTTCGTGAGCAGCAGCAGCTCGGTGGTGTCGGCCGTCACACCGCTGCCTGTGTGACGTGGTTTAATGACCTTTTCGCTGCCGTCTGCGGACTCACCTGTTGTTTGTCTGGCTGTGATTTTTCCAGAAATAAACTGCAGCTGCTTTCGTGGCGTCCGATCTAAACTGCACATCGACACCGAAACACAACTTTGACTAAAAATAAAGCAGCCAGTTGTTGGTTTGTGTCAGACTTTGTTTTCCTCTGAGCTGAAGCCACATCACTGTGAACTTAAACCTCCTCCACTCATATTTATATCCAGATTTTATCAAATAAACTCAGAATGTAGATTTTATCTTCTGACACTCTTTTCCTGATCATGATCTTGTCGTGTGAACCCACCGGTCATTTTTAAAGGCATATTATTGACACTAAATTATCAGCCAGAAACTGTAAAATCAGAAAGAAAGACTGAATTTTCAGTCCTTGAACTCATCATGTTCCATCTAAAAACTTCACCAAACTTAAACTCTACATGTGAAACACTCTCAGCTCAAAAAATCTAAATCACTTTATTATTCTACGTCTCATTTAATGATAAAAAAATAAACCGTTTGCTCGAAACAGATTCTGTAAAAAACAATAAATTCTGCTCTCCTCTGTGCAGCTATGAAGCCATGAATGACTCAGCTGTGACCAACAGTCTCCTGAGAAAAATTCAGGGAGTTTTCAGGTGAACTGCAGGCTGTGTAAAAACAGAACAGATCAGAGACCAGTGAGGAAACAGACAACGATATAAATAATAAAAATGTATATATATATATATATATATATATTGTATGTGGAGTGATAACATCTGTGGACACTAGAACAAAAAAATGTTGCACGTTATTTGTAAAACAAATTCAGCTTTTGTTTTTCCTTTTTTCCTGGTGTGTGTCATTCAGACGGAGGACGTTTCTGAGTTCTCGTTGCTTCTTCATGTTGTTCTGCTTCCACAGAGCTGCAGGACTTTATATTGCTGAGAAAAACAGAAAAAAATGTGAGAGGAGCAAAGAAAAACGCACAGAAACTGTTCACAGAGTTAATCTGCAGTTTATTTTCTTGATAAACTAAATTGTCCAGAATCCAAAGAGTTTTAGTTTATTATCCGACAAACATAAAGAGACTGGAAGCAGCAAGTGTCTCGGATTTGGGCTTTAAAAAATAAAATAAAATGCTGTTTCCAAAGAGTGAGCCACAGTGAGTAAAAATATAACAGGAGCCAACAAATCTGTAGAGTAGAGCACATATTCCTGTCACATGTAGATGACTGGATGATAATTAAAGACAGAGCAGCAGGAGGCGGTGGAACAGCAGCTTCTAAAGAGTCCACTGATGTAAAACAACAGAAATGCACATTATAAGCAAAGCTGTTCAGGAATGGAGGCTAACGGCGTGAACTCAGGCCTCCTGTGCGTCTCTTTGTGTCTCAGGTTCATGTACGTTTTCTACCTCCAGCTCAGAAACCTGCATCTTCTGCCACCGATGACTTCAGTGTCGTGTTTTTTGCGTGTTGGCAGTCGTGGTGGAAACACTTTGTCTCAGTGGAGACATCTGGAGAGGCTTAGCAGCTACTGTAGCGGGAACAAACCACACACACATCGACACAAAGAGCCTCTTGTTGGGGTTCTTTTTTTCTTTTCTTTTTTTTTCTAGTTGGAATCCGTCCGTCAGAGCTCTGCGAAGGTGAGACGGACACAGACCAGCACCTGTAGCTCCGGCTCACAATGCTTCATGTGTTCAGGAAGTCGTAGATAATATCGTGTGGAAAGAGGAAAGCAACATGACAGTAAAGCCTGGAGGCTGGAAGTATTTATGCTGCACAATTTACCCAAAACTGCTGAGTCAAAGGGTTTTCCAGAGAAAAAAACTGGTGTTGCATGAAATATGAAGGTTAAAACCCAACAGTTAGTTGTTGTTTTTCACCGTTTATTTCCATCTGTCAGTCTTTAAACCAATGACAGTCATGTTAAGGCAGGATGAATTAATAAAGTGCATCTGCATAGAAACTACAATTTGATTTGAAAAGCTGATTTTATTTTATTTTATTTTGTGCAAAATGTTGAGTACTTTTCCCACATGGTGGAACATAAACTGAAGGACGTCTGAAGTAGTCTTGGACAACTTTCAGATCCGACTTTATGCAGCAAAGTTCGTTAATCTGATTATTTATGTTTCCTCATGTGGAAATGACTGCAGACAGAGAACCTGTTATTGGTCGTAGCTGAAGTATTTTCCATACAGCTGATAATTACAACTACATTTGATCAATAATGAGATCAGGATAACGTTTTGGATTTTAGAGATAAAATATTTCCTGCTAGTGCACAAATCTGTATCAAAGTAAGACCTAAAATAATCTAAAGAGCATCTTCTAAAGGATTAACATAAACATCAAATGCTAGATGTTTGCTAATTGATAGACGCTACCGTTTCCAGATGTTCCCTGAACGCCTCCCAGAAGAAGCTTCTAGTCTCCATCAGTTACTGCAGAGACCAAACATTAGCCTGAAATCAGGAGTTCTGGTGTCAGATTTACCTGAAACCAGTTGATTTCTATTCGCGGAGCATTTAAACATCATTTATTTAATGATGAGAAGTCAAACAAAAAAAGGAAATGATGTTCTATGAGACAGACTTCTCTTGTATTGTAGATTAAAGATTTAAAAAAAAAAAAAAAATAAAAAAAAAGAGTTCTGTGTGAGTTTTCTTTTTGTAT
>NW_007579232.1:9079-24610 GCF_000690725.1 Stegastes partitus
AAATGCCTACTTTGCCTGCAGGTGAACTCTTCCCACTAAAACGCAGCATCTTCTCTCCTGGACTGTTTCAAAGGATGACTCATTAGCTGTAAAATAAGAAACCAAAGTATGTCAGTGTGCGATTTATTACATCTTCTATTCATGTAGTTTTCTACCAGCTTAGATACAACAACACTATCACAGAATTCCTGAAATTCGGCTTCGGGTTTTGTTTTTTTGAGTCAGTGGCCCCATGTGGTCCTTACGAAACATTTCTCAAACACTGCAGGACTGTTTCAGTCTGATTATGTGGGCAGATGTGTGCAGCTGTAATGACTCCAGGATGTGAGGGGTGAAGACGGTAACAGAACCGGTACAGCTGTGGAGGGAAAACATCCAGATGTCCGCTGGTTTCAGGGACTGGAAGGGTGAGCGGAGCATCGAAGGGGTGGCAAGACTGGTATAGATGTTGGCGTACTGGTGTGGTGCTTCTTATGGCAAAGCTGTGCTGGTTGTTGGTACTGATGTTGATGTGGTTGTGCTTGGCGTTGTCATGTTGGTTGTTGTTAGTTCTAGTGTGATGCTTGTTGGCACAAATGCGGCTGGTACTGGTGGTAATGTGGTAGTTGTTGTTGAACTGGTGTTGGTTTGGTGGCTGTTGCTCTTGGTACAGGTGTTGGTATGGTCGTTGTTGTTGGTACAGATGTTGGTTGGTGGTTGTTGTTGTTGGTACTGGTGTTGGTTTGGTGGTTGTTGGTTTGGTGGTTGTTGGTTTGGTAGTTGTTGTAGGTGTTGATATGGTGGTTGATGTTGGTGTAGTAGTTGTTGGTGTTGCCATGGTGGTACTGGTGTTGGTTTGATAGTTGCTGGTATTGGTGTTGGTTTGGTAGTTGTTGTAGGTGTTGACATGGTGGTTCATGTTGGTACAAGTGTTGATTATAATGGTTGCGTGGTTGTTTCAATTTTAATCTTGTTGGTTGGTACAAGTGTGGTAGTTGTTGCTGGTACTGGTGTTTTGGTTGTGTTTGTACTAGTGTGGTAGTTGTTGGGACAAGTGTGCTGGTTGTTGCTGGTACTGGTGGTAATATGGTAGTTGATGCTGGTACTGGTGTTGGTTTGGTACAAGTTGGTACGGGTGTTGGTTTAATGGTTGTTGGTACTGGTGTTGGTTTGGTTGTTGTTGGCTTGGTTGTTGTTGGTACTGGTGTTGGTTTGGTTGTTGTTGTTGGCACTGGTGTTGATATGATGGTCGTTGTTGGTACCGGTTTTGGTTTGGTGGTTGTTGTTGTTGCTGGTACTGGTGTTGGTTTGGTTGTTGGTGTTGCCATGGTAACCCCATCTGCTTCCACTGAAATGGAGGCTGAGGAAACAGACTGTTGATCCCGCCTCCTTCTTTTTTGGTTTCTTTCTTCTCTGCCAGGCGGACACTGAAGACGGCGTCCTCGTCATAACTCAACACCTTCAGGTGAAGGGTGGAGACGAACCTTTTATGGTAGGACGGGGGAGGACTGAAGGAGGCCGGCAAAGACAAGGACTTGACGAATGGAGCTCTTGGAGGATTCGTCCTCTTCATCCTTTGCTCCTCTGCCTGGCTCTCCGATGGTCCTTCCTGTTCTTCAGATCCAGGCTCAGCATCGTCTCCAGGTACAGGTGAGTTCCTCTCCGGTGTCTCTTCCAGAACGTCCTCGTTGCAGCTGCTGCTGGAGCTGAGCTCTGCATCTGACTCCGGCTCTGGTCCAGAGGCTTCATCAGAAGAGCTGGAGTCACCGTTGTTCCTCCAGCGGTACGTGGAGCTGGACTTCTGGTTGTAGCAGGCGGCGCAGCGAGTCAGGCTGAAGGTCTCCGGCGCTGATCTGAACTGAACAAGAAGGACGACACAACGGTCAGACATTCAATCCTCTGAACCACACCGAGCACTTTTTTTTTTTTTTTACAAAAAGTAGGTTGGATTTTCCTCTCAGTCTCTGAGCACAGAATTTTTTTTCTTTTTTATAGAATCTAGTTGGAGTAAATAATTTATTTTTGGCACATTTTTAAATGAGACGTAGAATGAAGTGATTTTGACGTGACATCATAATTTTAAGCTTCAGTGTGGTTACGTTTTTCTGACGGCACCTCACACATGATCAGCTCAGCGACCATCAGAAAGTTTAAATCCCACAATTTTCTTCAGTTTTTACAGCTTCTGGCTGATAAATGGTGTAATTTTGGCAAATTTTTAAAGATAAACCTTTTAAAGCGACTGTTGAGTTTTGGGATTCAGAGGATTAATTGCACATCACGTAATCATAAGAAACCTTTGAGATCAGAGTCCTGCTACACTGAACTTCAATCGATCTGATTAACAGCAGCTGCTGGATCCTGAAGGCAGCAGGAAGAAGATTATAACTGGCGATGTTCAGGTTTCTGTGTTTATGTTCTCATCAGGTTTCACAGCATCAGTTTTGTTCAAGTTTCTTCTGATGAGTTGAAGAGCTGCAGCACAGAAGACGTTTGTGTGAACCAGGACGCCGGAAGAAGTGGATTTTATTGCAGTTACTGACAGCAGCTTTCCTCTGATTCTGTTTTCTTGTCGTCTGTTTAAGTGAAACGTGGTTTTCTCAGGAGGTTTTGTGAGCAAATTAAATTTCCTGGACGACGCTACATCTGACAGAGCTGCGTGTTCAAAGCTCAGCAGAGTTTGGGATGAAGCATTTGGATCATTATTTTCCTGTTTGCCCTGCAGGCCTGTCAGCTGTACTGTCCTGTTCTGTTGTGTTAGACAGCAGAGGAACTAATCAGTTTTTTGCTCGAGGAACACTTCGGTCACTCGAATCATTTCTCCTGAGCTCCTGTCAGATCTCATCCTAACGCAACGTGAGACGAATACTCAGAGTTTGTGGCAGTAAACACGGTGTTTCCTCATTTTAACTTTTAAAAAACAGCTGAAGTATTAAATCTGAGCAGCTACCTTTGACTGTGCTGGACTCTGAGCATGTTGGTTCTCAGTGGATCCTCCAGAGCCGGACGGACGTTTTCCAGACGGATCTAAACTCAGAATAGATCAGAGCAACAGAAGCAGGTAGAGCAGACAACATTTAAAGAAAGAGCGTGAGGAGGCAGCAATAACAAATTAGAAAAGACAGATGTCCACACAAACCACTGCTGCTTCCTTTATTCTTTGTTCAACTGGTCTGCTGCCAATATTTCTCCTGTAATTTTAACCCACCAACAGGGTTTTAAGGTCACTAGCTTTACAAAAAAAAGCACCAAAATCACACCATTTATCTGTTTATCAACCAGAAACAGGTAAAAATGTTCCACTAAATGTCCTACTTTCCTACTAATCATCTGTCAAATGGATAATTAACCAAATCTAAGCTTAAAATCATTTCATTCTCTGCATCCTTTAACAATTTAACAGCAGTCACATGGTACAAATTCAGGGACTTTTTAGCAGAACTGCCCAAAAAAAGTGGCTCTTAAAAATCTGCAATGTTGGAGATTTGAAGACAACATTTTCATATTTCAGTGCAGGTGTTTGAGGTTCAGAGGATTAAAGCTGCAGCAGCAAATCAATCAGCAGCAGACTCTAGTTTTATGCAAAGTGACCATCAACCCATTAAGAAACACTTAACAAACTTGACAAACTCGGCAGGTTGACAAACGGCGTCTAATGTTTGACAACTCACTAGATTTTAATTTCTGAACCCCAACACAGTGAAGTGATGAGTCCATTAAACAGGTCACTCACCCATTCGTCCTCTGCAGCTCCGGGATGCAGCCGACTGCCGACTCGAGCTTCGTGCGGCTGAATTTGTTCATGCAGATGAGCGCTGACACCCTCTCAAGTGTTCGTGTCTCTTTTTACGTCTGTTGTCAGAGCACACACGGCGTCACGTCCAGGTCATGGCTGTAAAAACACACACGCCTCCTCTGCAAACAGAACAGACGCCTCCGCCAACCGAAAACTCACCGACCGGCTGCCACAATTTATCTCCTCTGCTTTATTGTCAGATTAGACGTGGGTGCAATAAATAAAGACCAAATAATCCCCTTAAATAAAGACTTTAACCCTCTGAACTCCAGTTGCTGGGTCACTGTTTGTTCGTGTTTCTCTGCAACATGAAGTCCTGCAGCTCTACAGAACCAGAACATGAAGGAGGAGAAAGAACTCAGAGATGTGTTCTGTGCAGAATGACAGATATTTTAAATTCCTGTCCATGCTTGTCTGCTCTGTGTAAACACTGCCTGCAGTTCAGCTGAAAACTCTCTGATTTTTTTGCTGAGTCACTCAAGGATTCTCAGCTGTGCAGAGGAGGGAAGAGTTTACTTTTTTTTTTTTTTTTTTTTATACAATCTAAAGTGATTTAGATGAAATTCCACAATTTGAAGCGTAAATCCGGTTAATTTTCCCAATAAAACTGAAAGTCAACGTGATCAGTTCCATCATTTTGACTTTAAAAGCCTCCGTCAGGTTTTGGGGTTGAAAATACAATGAAAAATATTTTTAAAAATACACCTAAAATAGAGATTTTGTTTATTTACACACTATAAATCTGATCTCATGCAACTCAAAATGTGTAAGAAGATGTTTAATCTCACTGCTGGTTCAATAAATGAAGGTTTATATGCAACATCATGGTTGTTCTGTTTCCAGGACTTCATGTAGCAGGATATGAATATAAATAGCTTAAAACAAACATGCAATAAAACAAAAACACCCTTAAGTTCACTTCAAATATATTTTTTATTTAGACGATGAAAATCTGATCAACCACACGTCACTTCGTACAGACACTTAAGGCATGAAAATCTCTGCTGGTTTGGCCACGACGAACAAAAAAAATAACCTACCATAAAGAAATTCAGCAGTTTCATTAATTTATGTTTCTCTCTATCCCTTCTCCAAACACTAATCAGAGCCTTGAAGGACACGCTGACACTTTGGGAAATGAGCTTATTTACTTTCTCTGAGATTGAAACCTGCGGTAATTAGCTTAGCTTAGCATAAAGACTGGAAACAAAGGGAAACTGCTAGCCGGGCTCTGTTTAAAGGTACCACAGCCAGGCTAGCAGCACCTTTACACGTCGCTAATCAACTGTTTATGTGTTGTTGGTTTAACCCTCTGAACTCTGAGCATTTCAACTCACCGTGGGCTCATTTTTAATTAAACACTGCCTGCAGTTCAGCCGAAAACTGAATTGTTGTCGAGTGACTGTTGGTCACAGTCCAGTCAGTCACGGCTTCACAGATACACCGGAGAGCGCTGAATTATTTGTATTTTACACTTTTTTTTTCAGCGCAAGCAGTGTTGTTTTTTAGCAAAATCGTAAATGTAGAATGAATTAAATATACACCTAAATTTGGTCAATTTACCTCCCAGAGCAGCATGTTACAGACGATTAGTTCAAGGACAGTGGGAAAGTTTCTGTTTTCACAGTTTCTAGCTCTGATAAACGCCGTTATTTTGGCTTTTTTTTGCTTTAAAGATAACATAACTTTAAAAGCTACTGGCAGTTTTGGGTTCAGAGGGTTAAAATGCACAAAAATATTCAGATAATTTGTAGGAAGTCTCTAAAACTAAACTGAGCAGAGAAAATAAAAGCGTTTCCCAAAGCGACAGAGTGTCTGAGATCAATCGAATGCAGCTGTTGGGTCGAAATCATAACGAAAGGAGTTAAAATGGCCAAAATACTGAAAAGAAAACATTCACAAACTCAGAAATTTGTACACTTTCTTTAAAAGTTGCAGGAAAAAGTTGAAATCTAGTCGTCGTTCTTAATTTACTCTTTTTAGCTGCATTAAAACTCCTGCAAGTGCTTCGACCACAAAATCCACCTCGTGACTCAATCACAGACCAACAACTCCGATCGGCAGCAGGACTACGGAGGCTCATGTCGAGATAAAGTGTAGAAAATATAGAACGGCCATGCAGCTGCAAAGAAACTCACAGGTCAGCAACGGAACGTGAAGCCGACATGCGTTCGGAGGCCGTCGGACAAACTTTTCTTCACAGAGGACCGACGGCTTGAGCATGTTAGCGACGGCGAGCACACGTTTTGGTAGAAGTAACACGAGAAAAAGAAGGCGCTATAAGTTTACATACTGGTACATATAAGGCTGCTGCAGCTCCAGAACACTCTGCAAGAATCACAGTCGTCACCACTGCTGTCCAACACGGTACCGCTTTGACAATAAAATCCATTTCTCAGCGCACAAACATTCAAAAAGAAAACTTTAAAGTGCAAAACAACATCTACAAACTGCATGTTTTGGGGGAAAACGGGGGATTTCTCTTCGAGACATGAAAGTTTAATACAAACGTACTGTGACGTCATGTGTGTGTGTTTTGGCGTAAGTGTCCTTTAACTGGACGAAAACTGAACCGAACTCAGATAATTCTTTATTTAAACTTTCCTAACACAACAATGTGCAGGACTTTGGAGGCGATTTATCTCCATTTATCTTAGACTCACTTTGATTCGTACATTTAATGTAGTTTTTGCTGCTTTTACGATCACCAGAGGATTTCTGCTCGACCGTCTTCTTTTGTCATAAAGTATGGACATTTCAGATTGTGTCTGTGAAATTCCAGCTTGATATATGAACTACTTTGAGATTAAACAGAAAAAATCTGCCCGTCGATCCGATTTTAGTCTGGGTATGTTTTGCACATTTGAAATCTGAGGTTGTTTGAACGACAATAACACAAAATCCTGAACAGCTGTTTATCGTCATGTCTTTGATTCAGAATCTACAGCCGGTCGATGACAGTTTAACTCAGACATCTTTAGAAATATCCATATTTTATGCTGTACAAATTTCAGGCAAATCTGAGATTGTCGAGCAGCAAAACTGTGAGCGCATTTGGAACAACTCTGCTTGGAATTACTAGGAAATCACAAAAAAAGATCCTCCGTAAGCAGCATCGTCCTCACTTCGACGCCAGCGTTTGACCTTTTGAGGCTCCGAGTGACGTTAAAGTTTATCCGAGCAACATTAAATGTTAAATTATAATCCTGTGGAGTGCATTAAATGTCGCTGTTTGTACTGTTCATTACATTAATAAAGGTATCGGTAGAATGGTCGATAGCTTATTTAATAGAAAAATAGTCATTTGTGGCAGCCCCAGTGAACCATTTGTCATTTGCCAAATTCGATTCTATGCAGATGACACCAGCTTTAGGGACAGTTTGGCACACGAGTCATAAAGAGAAACACTCGGTCGGTTCAGTTGTGTTGCTGTTAGCGTTGGCTTGTGTGGTCGTATTTTTGAAGTACTAAGTTGTAGAAATGGCAAAATATGGCGGGGGAAAAAATGTGCAAAGAAAGTCTTATTTTAACTGGATTTGTTTGGTTTTTTTTACTTTTAAAAAAGGAGTTAATGAAAGATGAAAACTCCTTTTAAGGGGTTAAGTTCTGACGTAGCGAACATTAAACTCGCGCTACTGAGCAACCGACTCTTTTGCGTCATTACAACTTTCCTAAATGTACAAAATTCCTGAAAACTTTTCTCAATTTTGCTCTCAAGTTTTGTTTGTTTCTTCGTCATCTTCCAGGATTTTTACTGGTTGGCAACAGCTGTTTATTTTTTTTTTCTACTCTGTTAATTACAGCTGTTTAGCCACAGCGCCACCTTCTGATGACACGACGAGTTTATTCTCCTCTAATTTTTAAAGTTCACTGGAAACACAACTTTCCTCCAGGATCTGTTCGGCAAAACTCTCACAATAAACTAAAAGTGCTGTATTCGTCTGGACGGCGGCGGTTCAAAACGTAGAATCATCCAGTTCTGTGTCGACGTGGCGTCGCTCGGCTGGAAACCCCCGCCAGACGCATCACGAGGCAGCGGCTGTAATTAGAGACGCCCTTCACCTGACCGGAGTTCAGGTGGAAAACAAACACCGAAAACTCTGTTGTGGTTCAAAGGTGGCGGCTTTGATGTGGAGAGATTTGTGCAAACTCGAGCGTCTGAAGCGTCTCGGCTCTGCTGGAACAATGTGGTGGAGAAAAAAACTGGCCTCAGGATCCTGCAAAGACACCACTTATCAGCCCGGTTTCAGATACAGGAGGACGGACGGCTGGAAGAATAATACAGGAGATGCTGCACAAGAGGGAAGAAGACGTTCAGAGTTCTCGCTGAAAAAGGCAGAAGAGAGAAGCTTCTCACGTTACTGGATTTCAAAAAACTTTTGGCTGTGTGAGAATTTTTTTGGCCACAAGACGACGGCTGCGTACATTCCTGCGTCCGCTTAAAGCAGCGCCGGCGTCGAAACGTGTCCAGAAAACAGGAATTCACAGTTGGTTGTGTTCCGACTGCAGCTCGGTACAATCATCCAGTGGATTCAACGGCAGCTGCAGGTCTGACTCGCTGCGTCCGTCCACAGTGAGGAGCTGAAACACGAGGGTTTCCTCGGATTCCAGCAGATTAAAGCATCGAATGTGTTAAAGTCCAGCTGAGGAATCTCCTGACGTCTCATCCTGCCCTACAGTTTGAAACACCTAAATTAAAAAAAAAAAAGCCTTAAGGAACGATAAGTAATGACTCCACAGTGTTTGGCGATCAAGAGGGACGTTCTCAGGAGGTCGATTTGACGTCGACTGATCTGGTGGTGTTTTCTTCTGCAGGTTCTCCTCAGGTGGACCTCAGGTGGACCTCAGATGGACAGGTCGGTGTCGGTGTCGGTGGGCGTCGTCTTCAGGCTGCTTCCTCGCTCCTCAGGGATGGAGGACGAGTCGCCGTTGAGGCTCGGCAGCAAACCTGAAAACGACAAACAGCAGATTTTTCAGGCGAGTTGGATTCATTCAGGAGTTCAGATCAAACCGGAGCTTTGGTTCGGTCACCTGGACGAAAGAAAACCGACGTTCAGGGATCGAGTTAGGGAGCAAATGACAAAAATTAACAGTGGAAGAAACATGTAGTCGATGCTTCAAGTAGTCAAGGTTTTTTTGTCCTCACATTGAAATTTGAGGAACTATTAAAGATAAAAAGCTGAAACCTTCACTGTTATTTCTCATCATGTCGTTAATTCAGAATCTGTAATCTTGGATCAAATAATCTGATTATTGGTGAGTCATGAAAAGTTCCATCTTTGAGCACAGATTAAGTCAGAAATGGTTCTGAAACTGATGACCTGAGATTGAAAGGACTCGACATTATTATAAATGGTTCATTCTGGTTTGTTTATTCATATTTCTCATTACTGTGGTTTGAGCTGGGAGATCTGATGGTCTCGTATTCCAGATAATCTTTCATTCATCTGTTTTTAGTGGTGCGGCAACAATTAATCGATTTAATTAGTTTTTAGATTAACTGTTGAATGAATCGCCCACCATATCGATAATTAATTAATTAGTTTCAGTCATTTTTAAAAGAAAAAAAGTTGAAATTCTATGAATATTTTGGGGTTTTGAACAAAATAAGACGCGAAGTTTGTCATCTTTGGCTTTTTTGGGGGTAATTTTTAAAACATTTATTAAAGCCACGATGGGGGAAAATGACCAAGAAATAAACACAAATACAGCTGAGATTATACAAAGTCCTTAAATGAGGGAAAATGATTATTGTAGACAGTAATTCTATTTCATTATAAAGCCAACGACTAACTGATTATCCATCAAATCAATTCTGAAGGTCTTTGTCTCTAATCTGCTCAAGTTTAACTGGAAGGTTCATGAATCTGGTGCAATCTGTTGATGAAATATCACAATTTCAAGCTTTCAGTTTTTACAGTTTCTTGTTAATAAATGGTGTAAATGTAAAACACAACATGACTTTTAGGGTATTGAAATATTTTTTTCAAGAACAAAACCGCTAACTTTCTTTCTCTCTTTCTTTCTTTCTCCCAGCCTGGCATGTTTCCCATTAACGTGGCTCTAACTTTGCATTATTTATAATCTCCCTACAGTGTCTTTTATTTCCCGGAATTCACCGAATCACAGCGTTTCTTGTGTACATAATAAAAAACGTCGGCTCTTCTTACGTTCAGTGTCGTAGACCGAGCTGTCGGAACACGTCCGGTTTCTGCGCTGAGTCGACTTTTGGCCTCCGCCGACGAACTCCTTCAGGACGCCCGACCTGACGGGAGGACAGCGTAAAGGAAACGTTCTTCATCTCAACGGTGATAAAACATTCTGCTTTGTGTTTGTTTGACATTAACGTCCATGTAAATGCATTTTGTCTCCTGCAGCTGCATGAAGACTAAAGCAGATCCTACAGAACATCCGTCACCGAGTAAGAAGAGTCTTCAGGTCACGAGCAGGATCGGGTTCAGATCCTCCATAAACTCAAACACTCCTGCTGCTGCTGCTGATCTATGCTGTGAATATTATCACTGGATTCTCTGCTTACATGAAGCTGCAGTGGATCTCACTCTTCATATCAGCTGTCATCCTGAATGTGAAATAAAACTGTGAACTGAAGTGTTTTTCCTGGATGCTGTTCAGGTCGACGTTGTTGTTTTGCACCTCTGACCTCAGAGGAAACACGCTACAGAAGACCTTTGTTCCTTCTGCACAGTCACAATTTGACTTTCAAAGTACTTTTGCACGGAATGAGGAAGTAAAAATCTGTTTCAATGTTCAGCTGAGCGCCTGACTGCTTTTTTAAAAGGCCTGAAGTACCGAAGGTTGCTGCAACTCTGCCCCCTACAGGCCACAGCTGGTAGTTATTCAGTAAGCAGGCATTCATTACAACAAACTGCTTAAAAATCTACGCTTCTCCTGTTTTTAATTGGACAGAAGGTCGCTTCTGGGAGTTTGATTTAACGAGATTACTCACAGAAGTAATAGAAGCTGAAGTTTTTGTTTCTCTAATCGTTATTTTTTTTCTTCAACCTGCTGAGCTGCAAAAGGAGGCAGACGTGAACTCACCTGTCGAAGCTGTACGTTCCAGGGTGGCTGATGGACCTCTTCATCTGCAACACAACAAAACAGGTTCTCTCGTATTAAAACTGATCCTTTCAGTTTCTCAGCTTTCGTTGGGTTGAAGAAACAACAAACTGCAATAAAACCAACTTGTGTTTGTTCTAAATAACACTGAGACCAAACAAGCGTCTTCAGTGACGACGCCTTTAAACTTCTAATATATTTCCTCTGACTTCATTCCACAGAGAACGTCCACGTCGTGATATTTCTTTTTTTTTTTGTGGCATTCTTCGGATTGTTTTCTTGCAGAGGCTCTTACTTCGGCCTGCAGGCGTCGAGGCGATTAAAGGGAAGCAGAGCATTAAATAACGTGCACAGGAACCGCGGAGGGAGAAAAACGAACGCAATGAGAATAAAACAAACATGCAGTCGAGACCAAATTAAAGCTCTGTGATTGAATCGTTTGGAGGAAGACGTTTCTCATCCGGCGCAGGAATTAGCAGCCACCAGGAATAAAATCATTTAAACCACAATGGTCCATTTTTACAGATTAAACATCGAGATGAGGTTCACAGAGAAGAGTTTTGTTGACAGTAAAATAATAAAATTTTGCTTGAAATTTCAATAATGTTCTTAGTTTGTTTCTGCACGAGATGTGTACGTATAAAATAAGAGTTACAGTCAGTTAATTTTATCACAATAACAAGCTCAGACTGTTAGATTAGAAGGTCCAGCGAGAAAATGAGGCACCTATCAGCTATTTAGGTGACCGGATAATCAGTTGGACTCAATATTTATGGAAAATAGTCAAACAGATGCTCTGCAGCTTCTCAAATGTGAATATTTTCTGGCTTGTTTCCTCTTTTGTGACAGTAAACTCTATATCTTGTGCTTTGGAAAACACTAATATGCATTTTTCAACATTTTAGAGACCAAACATGGACATGATCACTGTTTGCGGTTGAGTCCCATGTCAGGAGGTGGCTATTTACTGGAAATGAGAATGAAAATAACGTCCTGAATGATGCTGAGACTCAGAAAAGCATGTGTGGAGTGTCTTTGGGTCACAATGAGAGGATGTTATCTGTTTTAAGCCCTTTAAAACCACAGAATCTGAACCACAGAGCTTCACATTTGTGAGACAAACGACTATTTTTGAAGATTCTATCAACCACTGAAACCAAACGTCTTATTTAGTCACTGATTTTTGTGGAGAACCTCGATTATTTGTTGCATTAGAATTGTACATTTTCCTCATTAATCTACAGGTTAAAGTCAAGATTTTACAGTATTTTATGGAGAAACCAAATGATTTCCAGGCTGCACTCGCTGGTGTTGCTGGACTCAATCAGCAGGAGAAGCTGAAGTTACCCGTTCAGGAGGTCGGAGGTCGGGGGTCAGACTCTGGTTGGCCAACGTCATGCACTCCTCCAGCGTCCTGATGAAGGTCGTGCAGGTCGCGCTGAGCAGAGAAGCCTGAAGAGAAAATAACAATCATCTGTAGCTTTAAAAACGACACCAACACGGAAATACAAAAGCTGCAAACGGTCACTTGATCGTACGATTTGAGATAAAGTAGAACAAATGTGTCTCCTCACTGTCAGTCATGGTGAATAAATCTATTTGGTGTTTCTGTCTCTAGTTTATTTTTAGCCGAGATCACTCTGACAGATCGGTAGATTAATGATGGTTATCTATCAACACTATCGGAGCAGAATTTAAAAGACTCTCAGGCGAGCGCTGAAAACTCAAAACCTGTTTGATTTATGCAATTTGTCCAAATTATTCTTTCAGAGGTTTTAAAATATGTCTGGACTAGAAAATGATTTAGCCACAGAATGGATCCTGTCTATAAACAGTTCTGGTGCGTTCTGGAGGTAAAACGGTCCTTCCATCGTCTAGAACTGGTTCTGACCAACAGGAGCCTGGAAAGTTTACCCAGAATGCACTTTGTAAAGTCTGGTGAATGATCAGAACCAGAAACACATCCAGGGTACCGATGATTGTTTCTATAGACATTAAACTGTTCACACTCCCAGACATCCCATAATACTGATGCTACCAGTTAGACATTTTGGACAATGTTTAAGTAAATTTGTTTATTTTTTTTTTCAACTATTTAGTTTCAGATGATTTCTGACTGATTTTTGCCATTTTGTAAAGTTTCAAGATGTTTTGCTGAAGTTTTATTTATTCTCATTGTGGAAAATTTTCAGTCATTGTGGAGAAATCATGAGACATTTTAGACACGACATTACAAATATTTGGATGTAAAACCGATCTGGTGTCAGTTTCAACCAGAACTCAGGTGTGTTCTTCCTCCTAAAATGTCTATCTGCTGAACTGATGAAGTTCTGGCTCAGAAATGATGAAAAAAGTCCATTAAAGTGATAAATCTGGACCCTCCTCTATGGACGTCAAGGCCTGGAACTCTGCACGGCTTCAGTAAATATATTAAAGTTATTGTAGCTGATTCTGAGGAGGTCAGATGAAATTAAGTGTTAATTAATATAACTGCAAACCAATCGAATTATATCAAACCAGCTGAAAACAAAACTTAAATCTGTTTGAAAACCCAGTTTGTCATTTAAAAAGCTGAAACAGAATCCTGCTGAGCTGCAGCATGAACCAGTACAACCTGAAATCAACTTAAATGCATTTTAAGTTGATTTGAAATGTTCTTCAACGGATGATTTTACTCCCACGTTCTCGGCAAAACGTCATATCACGAACACACGGCTTGATTTTTATGTAGCATCTTAAAGGAAGAAGATGAAGAAGTTCTGGACCATTTGTCACACATGAATGTGTTCATATGGAACCTGAGAACAGCTTTAATTTAGGAGGATTTTCATTCTCTTTTCAGGACTAATTACCCTGAAATAAAGGAAATGAAACGTGTCTCTCACTTCTCAATAAACATCCATTTTCAGAAATAAGAGCAACGAGGTGAGTTTGGCACAAACGGAAGGGTCACCTCTGAAGTGGGCGTGGCCTCTGTGTCGGCGGTGTGCTGTGATTGGATGGCCTGCACCTGCTGGACGAGGAGGTCGCAGTACAGACGCAGCTCAGACATCTTGGTCTTCAGACAGTCTGGACCTGCAGACAAGTGGATTCTGTTGAAGACGCTTCAGACTGAACCTCAGAACGCTAAAACCTGATCCGGTTCTCCTTAAAACAAACTATCTGACGTTCTGTGCAGACGTTCTTGTTGCTCTCTGGAGAATTCATGTTGACTTTAGTGAATAAAAACACGATTACAAGCACAAATGTAAGAATATCACGAATTAAACTAAAACTAAAACTGGCTTCTTTTCAAATAGTTTAAAGTCATTTTCCTACAGAATTAGTACAGCTTGGTCTCTGTTCTGAAACAAATATCTGAAAATACAAGGCTTTCATTAAATATGATTATAAAAATGCATTTTTATTTTTATTTTGTCCTCAAAATGTTGAATTCTGTTTGATTTCCATGCTATTGAATAAGTCATATAATGAGCCAAACACAAAAAGATCTAGTTTTTAATCACTAAAAAGTGTAAAAGTAGGATGATTTAAACCATCTTTGTCATCAGAAGGCGCTCACAGGTTTCAGTTTTCCCTCCTAAAGCAGCTGACAGGTGAGATCAAACTCGCTCCGTTTCTTGTATTGTCAACAGACTAAATCACCAAAAACCAGCCGAACTCTGTTGAGACGAGTTTTAAACCCGTTTAAAGTCATCGAGACGCCTCACAAACTTCCTCCTCGTCCACGTTTCAGCCGACAAGTCGTGGAAGCTCTTTCATAATACAGTAAAATGATAACAAAACATAAAACAATCCACATAAAAGACAAAAAAACTCTTGAATTTGTTGGGTTTTCATGTATATTTTATGTAGGATTAAAACTTTAGTTGCAAACTATTCACATAAACCACAATGCTTCAGTGTTTATATTAAGTTTTAACATAAAGTCTGAATAATTAATGACATCATAGGGTTCTGTAGGGTTCTAATCCCTAATGTGTGAATGAAGCAGGTAAAAATCACACCGTTCATAACCAATCCACTGTTTAGACGTATTGGATGAATTACGGCGATCTTTTGTTTTGCTCTAAATCACTTTGGTTAATTTAATTTAATTGGGACTTGACTTGAACTTCCAGCAAACTTAAGCTGCAGATTTCTACGACTGATCCGACATCTGCTGTCCAGCACCAGCCCAGTTTAAGCACTGAAACCTTCGAGGATATTAATCAGGGTTCTATCAACAGAAGATCCTACTGGAATCCTTCTGATTCTTAAAATTAGTTTTTTTGATGAAACAAATGCATCTTAGAGCTCCTAAACATGATCAAAAACTCACCAAAATATGCACGAGTGGCAAAATGGCTCCAAAATTTCTGCCGGGACAACGTATCGCCTCGACCTACGAGATCTGGTCGACATCTGTATCACATCACGACGCACAAACAACCCAGAGACCCTAAACCCGACAGGAAGTCCGCCGTTTTGACTAAACAGCGAGATTGGTGATTAAAAGTTATCACGATGTTCCGCAAAAGTCTAACGGCATAGAAATGGCAGCGCACCGGATTATAACTATTTGCCATCAAACAGGAAGCGCTGTGTAACCTGGACATGCTCCGATCCGCCTGAAACCTTATACATGTGGGTGCTGTGGCAGCTCAACAGGTTGAGCAGGTGACCTGTGAACAGGAGCT
>NW_007579232.1:27716-67563 GCF_000690725.1 Stegastes partitus
CTCACACCAATTGTTAAAAATCCAAAGAAAATGAGCACATATTCAGACCTGAGAGTCTGGAAGAAGCAGATGTTTCAGATTTGAGCTTAAAAAAATGCCTTAAAATGTCTCTGGCTTGCCTCCACGTCTGTGCACGGCTGTAACTGAGCTCTTCTATCAAGAGAACATACGATAAAGTAGAGAAATGCAATTACTGACCTGTTTGCTTAAGCGCAATAAAACCTGATGAGCTGTTCACGTGACAATCGCGTCCGTCACAGCCGACAGAAGCAGGCCTCGGTGGAGCCCTTCAGTCTATACGCCGAGTTTATTTTCTCCTCTAACATCATTATTTATAGACACTCTGCTGCCGTCGTTCAAGTCGAATGCCGCCTTTAATCCCTGTAACTGTGGCTTAGTTTTCATTTCTATTAGTAGATAATAAAGCCTCATAGCTGCGTGTTGCTGTCAGTCCAAGCCAGCGCTGGAAAACAACAGCACATTTATTCAATTACTGGACTTTAAGGGGACTTTACTTTGGGTTTTTCCATTTTTTTTGCTTCTTCATAATTGTCCTTGATTAGACTTGAGAGAAAATTACTGTAATATATCCACCACACGGCATTTATCAGGGTCATTTCTGAATAAAGAAATGCTTTCAGTCCTTAGAAAATAACCACAAAAGCAGCAAAAGGTCAAACAGTGTTTTCAATTCTCACGGCTGAGCCTGGTTTCCATAAATCAGTTAAAAGTAGCTTCACGTCTGCCAGCCACCACAGTAAACACTGTTTATGCACCGAGCACCAGCATAAACAGTCATAATGTTGTTCATAATAACACGTCCGCGGAGTTCTTCCACTCATGACACGTTCTCGTTGAAGGAACTTCGCCTTTATTTTACAGTTCTGCCAAATCTTATTCCAAATCTTTTACTTCTTTTGTTTTTATGTCATCCAGAAGTTTTTATGCACATGTATATATATTTAGAGTGTTTTTTCTTGCTTGTCTCGTGCCTATCTATCAATAGAAGCACATTTTATCATTAATGCTTTGGCAATTTTGCTTGAATTTGATTTTAAAATGTGCAAAATACTAAAAAAAAAAATCATATAAAATAAAAAATATTGATCTTTTAATTTGTAGGGATTTCCTGTTTATTTTTAGAGGGTCAGTGGGTAAATTACTCAAATAAATCCCAACATAAATAACACAAAACTTACTTAAAGTACTTTTGACGCAACAAGCTGTTGTCTTAATGTGCAACACAACAAACCAGGACTTGACTTGAATGTTTTAAAGGCTGTGCTCAAGTATTATTAAAACACAGTGTTGGTACTTTTACCAGCATTTGAATACTTCTGTTAATCCTGTTGCAGTATCAGCTGTTCAGGGTTAAATATGAAGCTGAACAACACGTCAAACAGTCGCTGTTGGGATTTTTCTGACAGATACTGCAATCTGATTCAAGTCAAGCTGTAATAAATACAGAACATCTGATGGAGCATTTGAAACAGCATCATAAGTGTGACTATCACTAAAGAATGAATCTATAAAACCACCGACAACAGTTTAAATCCTACAACATGTACGAGGTGTGGCTCCTTCCTGACCTTGTTAACATGCATACGGGGGCTTTTATCTGCTGGAAGACACATCATGAGCGAAACAAACTGCAGCGTACTGATCAGAGTCTCAACAACACAGCTGTAGACCTCCAGGGTTTTAACACGTAGGAAATATGGAGTGCTAATCCTGTCGCTGTGAACCAGCTACTGCAGTACCACAACTTGTCATTGTGTAGTTTTAGTGTTTAAGCAGAGTTGTAGGCGAGCTGTTGTGCTCGAGCTGCATATTCAAGAGAAACAACAGCTTTAAAGACATTGTGGGGCAGAAGGGGATTATGCCTAAATGCCTAAATATGTAATTTTGACACACAGAGTTGAGTTTTTAGGGATTTAATCAGTGACTAGAGACAAACTTGTATGAATGAACCACTGAGGATAAACTGATTAATCAGCAAACAGGCATCACCAGCTTATAGACCTTTTATTGGATCCAGTGTCCTGCATTTTCATGGTTGTCTGCGTCATTGTTTTTTCCTAAGCAAATTTCAGATCAATGAATAGCTTCAAAATGCACAAAATTGCAGCTTTTCTCTGTCTGCAAACACGCCGTGATGTAAATATATGTAAACCATAAATAAACTGAAGCACGTCTGCGTTGGAGTTTGAATTTTTCTAAATTGTATTTTTATGCAAACGTATATCAGGTCTCAAATATCTGGTGTCGGTCTTCTCTATTACTGATTATCAGTATTAGACCTGGAAAAAAAATCACATTGGTTGATCCCTATTTAAAAAAAACAAACCAAACAAACAAACAAAAACCAAAAAAAAAAACCCTGAAAATTTAATTCTGTTCGGTTTAAAATACATCAAATTCACCTCCAGCAGTTGTCTAATTAATGAATGGTCTCATATGTCCTGTTTTAATCTGAAATTGATTAACGGTCCAGTCCTGGTTACAGGTGTGTTAAAATAAATAGAAAATAAAGAACACTGCACCTGTTTGATGCTGAAAAGATAGAGATATGAATGCTGGCAGTCAGATCTGATCATGAGGACAGTTTCTGACTAAATAAATCTAACATTCACACATTTATTGATTATTAAAAGCGGCAGAAACAGAAATATGTCGCATCTTTACAACATTAGCTCGTTAGCTAGACTGCTAACGGCTAATTTCACTCCAGCAGAGTTTCACTTGTCACATATTTATCATTAGCTGCCAGAATTCAACATGAAACCATCGGTTGGTTAAAAACAACAACAACAACAAACAAACTAAACAACAGCCTCCAGCAGCTGTTAGACGGACTGACGGAAAGCTCACCTGTCATGTAGTTCGTCCATTTATACAGAATCCCCTCCATGGGCACAGTTAGCCTGTTAGCTCGTAGCCGTAGCTCGGGATGCTAGCTGGAGCTAACTAGCTAACAAACGTAGCGCTCGCTGACCTCTGCGCGTCTCCGGACGGACCGAAGCCTAGAAATAAGAGAACTGTCTGCAGCTTATTGACGCTGAGCTGCAGCCTCGGCGGGTTAAAGTCATTCTGACGGCGGGTTTGTGTGTTAAAGCTGAACTCGGAGGCTGAACTTGTGGTCGGTCAGGTGATGGAGAACATCAACAAAACAGCAGCGGCTCAACGGAAGCCCGCAGCGGACATTTCGCGATTAAGCTATGCGATAAACTTCTACTGCCGCTAGTGTTTATTAAAATACTGTATTTTAAAGGCAGCGTGCCATATGTTATTAAATTCTACTCATGCATTTTTAAATGTTTTTATTTATTTGTATTTTTTAAATTTGGACAAGTATTCATTTCACACACACTGAGCATTATGCAGACTAAACACTAAACACACCACAGTACATCTGATCACTATTTTACAGCCTGGTTTTGTTCATATTTTAATGTTTATGAAACTGTGCAGGGAGGTATCTAAAGACTGCATCATAAGCACCTGATAAGTGGCTTTATACTGTACCAGTTTAACTGTCATGTGACTTTTTATTTTAGATTTTTTTCATCATGTTGGCTAGTTGGCTGGTTAATAAGACCTTAAAGACAAACATGTCCTCACTGAAATCTGTTAGAACTTGTGTTTTTGATCCCACTGATATGACAGGAGGAATTTCATATGATTAGAATTTCATTGTGGAGTTTGGCTTCAAAACTGTAATTTTTACAGTTCAAAAAAAGTTTCCACTTACCACCTATTATATGGAATATATATATAAGCATTATTTAAACAAACCGGCTTTTTAAGGTTTAAAGGTGAATGGATATTAAGTAGTTATGATCAGAAATGATGTTGGTTAAAGTATTTGCTCAGTGAATGTAGACAATAATAATAATATATAACAGGTTTATGGTATTTACGTAGACATTTTTAGTGTTTAAGGACCTCTATGCAACCTTTTTCAACTGCTACCCAGATTCATACGTGTTTTTGGAGCTTTGCAACCTGATTTCATGGCCTTTATGTCCTTTTACCTGTAAAGAGGAGTTACACGTACATTAAAACACAGAGCTCTGAAGAAGCAACTGAAAACAAGACGTTCTAACAATATTCGTGCAACAGTGCAGGGAGGTTGTATTTACTTCTGATGGCCTTTGACGTGTTGGACAGTTCAAGTACATTTGTGTTTAGCATGCTAAGAAGATTAGCACCTCAAACTGGTGTTTGCTGATATGACTTTTAAAATGATTTTTAAATGAAAACATTCCTGTGAAGCTTGCCAGGCAACTGAAACCAACTTACATTAACTGACATTAACTCACAGTTCAAACCCTCTGAGCAACATGTTAACAATGAACACCGCCTGGAAAAACGTCCTTTCTGAGCTCCGTCGGGACCAAGAGCTTTGCGACGCCGTGATCCAAGTCGGCAATGTGGAGTTTGAAGTTCACCGGATCGTCCTCTGTGGCTGCAGCTCATACTTCAGGTAGCTTTGGTGTTTTAGGAAGTTTAAAAAGAGTTTTTTCTTACATCAAAATCAACTCTGCAACGGCTTGCGAGGCTGTTCGGATGTACAATGCAATGCATTTTGGTGATTGCACGTAAATGTCACTCCACAGTTTACCCTTTAGGACTTGCTTTAAAATTTACTGCTGAGAACTCAATCTCATACCACTTTCCTTGATAATACACATTTCTAGTACATTAAACTTGTTAAAATCAGTTCAGTGTGTACGCTTGAGAACTGATTAGCTCTGCAATGCTTTAGGAAAAACAAAATCTGCCTCCAGTCTGTTCTTTAATGTTCTGTAGGTGTTTGTGAACCCTGCTGTAAAGCTCTGCTCTAATGTAGAATTCGAGGGTAGGATGTACTGAGGTTCCACCAGTACACCTGTATTCTCTACATGTCAGTAAATCAGCTGTAGTACCTGGTTGTTCCACCAGGTGGAGCCTCTGAAACAAAATGTCGCCCCCCCATGGCAGACGTGTTCGCGCCGCTCCCCCGTCTTCAGCGTGTTTATTTGTTATTACTTTTGATAAACTTTCTGTTTAGTTTTTATTCCGCTCGTGCAACGATTCGGTAAAGTCGCGAGAAACTTTTGAACATCAGGAAAGTCAATTTTGAGCCAAAACCCAACTTATTGGACTGTGACTTCCTCCTCTGGCTGGACCCTACAAACAAAAGCCGGCAACAGACCGCAGCCTCGGACCAGCATGCGCAATCTAAATGTCTATCTCTTACTGTTACTGTAGAGACCAGAGGAGGCGTCACTCAGACCACAGTTCATGTTGGCAGCAGAGAGCATTGTGGGAGTTTAGCTAGCAACAGGACCATGACAGAGACTTCTGAGGAGGTTAATGACCTCCCACCAGAACTCATGTACTGGTAAGAAATTCAAATCACTTAAGACAAACTTCACAGCGTTCTATAAAATCCCCAGTCAGAAAGTTTTTCAGAAAAGGTGATTTATAAAGGTCAGAAAACATCTCAGAGTAGTGTCAAACTTCTGACAGAATTTTACTCCCGTTCTGCCATTATCATTATCATTATCGTTTATCATGCAATAATTCAAAATATGCACAAAAATAAAATATGGAAACATGACTGCTGCTCTGAACAGTGGGCCACTCTGATTCCATCTACGGTATGATAAACACAAGCTGTCAAAGGGTTTTCAAAAACTGCTCACAGGATGTTTAGAGACTTTATGTCTGAGTCAGTTGGGGCTGAAGGCTACAAGATTGAAGGTGATATAAAATCTGAGGGCGTGAAGTTGGAAAGAAAAGAGATTCCTGTAAGTCTGTAGCCTTCTTGGGCCCCCCTATAGCTCACCTGGTAGAGCGGGCGGCCCATGAACAGGGGCTGTAGTTCCCCGATGCAGCGGTCGTGAGTTCGAGTCCCGCTCACGACCCTTTGCTGCGGGTCTGTCCCCATTCTTCTCCCCCCTTTCCTGTCTCCCTCTACTGCACTTAATAAAGGCAAAGGCCAAAAAAATATATTTTAAAAAAAAGTCTGTAGCCTTCTCCTCATCTCTGGTTGATGATACTTTAGCTGCTACAAGCATAAAACACCCGACTGTCGGACCAGGCTGTTTGTAAGCACTCAATAATGTGGTAAAGAAGTTGCTGTAAAGATACAGCAACATCTGAAGCGTCTACTTTGATCCTTTAGATCCTGCAGGATGTTTAGTTCTTGCAGCAGAAAGATGTCGACATGCTGTTTGCAGTGACTAACACAGTTTTTCTGAACGTTGACCCCACAGGGATCTGTTCTGCAGCACAGAGTCGGCATCAGAGCAGGTCTACAGCTTCCCTGACGTCTCACCACATGTGATGAGCCTGGTTCTGGAGTTCGCCTACAGCCAAGCTGCTGCGATTACTGAGGAGAATGCGTTGGAGCTGCTGGCTGCCGCAAAACGTTTCGCCATCAAAGGCTTGATTCAGGCCTGCTGTGACCTGCTGCAGCAGAACCTTCGTTTCTCAAACTGCATCCACATCTGGCAGTTCGCCGACGTCTACGGCTGTGTGGCGCTGCGGCAGAAGGCCTACCACTGCATCCTGCATCACTTCGAGGCCATCGCAGAAGTCTGTGCAGACTTCCTGCTGCTGTCTGTGCAGCAGCTGGCGGATCTCATAGAGAACGACGAGCTCAACGTGAAGCAGGAGAAGGTTGTGTTTGAGGCCGTTCTCCACTGGATCAGCTTCGCTCCGCAGGAACGCAGCGTTCACATCGCCACGCTGCTCAGCAAGGTGACCACAGCTGCATTTACTCAGTTTACTAAGCATGTGAACCTAAAGCAGCCTCTGGGTGTTTTATTTGCTCCTGCAACATTTTTACTTGCTGTCGGCATAAATTATTGCATTTTTACACTTTATCTTATGATCTATTTCGCAGAGAAGACTCAGTTATTGCTGTGCACAAAAACTGACAAAGACTTAAATCTAATCACTTTGTGCCACTTTTGCTGAAATCAGACGTTCATATTTTAACATATATACAGCATATAATGTTCTACTTTTCTGTTTTCTAACTAAAAATCTTCACTAAATAGCTTTAGGGAGCATCTGATCGTTTGTAAGCCACCAACTTAGGTAATTAATCAGTAAAATAAAGTAGAACAGCAGTTTCTGGACAGTAGAGGCAGAGATGAAAATGCTCCAGTTTTGTCTGCTTTTGCCCTTTCTAGCTCTGCTACATTTAATTGTGTAATTTTGGTGGTTTTGTTTTTTTTTTTAAATTGTTTTTGTCTTTAAAGCCCAGTGGTGTGTTCTGGGTGTCAGAGTGTGAGTATTTAAGCAGCTATAAGGTGCTGCTACAAAAAGTTTAAGACTGTATAAACAGCAAATTTCCAAAATTGGTCATGAAAGAACAAAAAATATCACCGACTGCAACCGTTTCTGGATTATGTTATTTTTCTGGCCAGATATTCAAACTGACCAGTTATTTCAGTTAATGTTGGTTTAAACACAAGGTTCTGCTTTTTCTTGGTAATGGCCGTCATTTATATGCACACACATTATATATACGTTTTTTTGTGTCGACACTTCAGATCTCCAAATCAGCTGAACCCTCCTTTGTTTCCTCCTTGTTGTCTTGGTCCAGGTCCGCCTGCTCTTGATGCCTCTTGACTACTTGGCTCACACGGTGAGCAGAAATCCTTTGGTGAAGAACTGCCCGCCATGCATAGCCATGGTAAAAAGCGCCTTGAGGACCCTTTGTGGACCCGACGTGGAGAGACCACTGACCAGAACCCGCCTGCCCTCTCGTGTTCTGTTCGCTTTTGGCGGCTGGAGGAACACCTTCCCAACCGACAAGATGGAGCACTACGACGTCCGAGCCGACCGCTGGGTTCGACTGGACAAAGAAGACGAACGTTTTCGACTGTTCTGTGGCTGCGTTTACCTCAATGGGTTCGTTTACTGCATCGGAGGCGACGACGGTGGGAACCTTTTGAGCAGCGTGCTAAGGTTCCACCTCGCCACCAGAACCTGGACGGAGGTCGGCCCGATGCACCTGATTCGATGCGACGTCACCGTGGTCGAACTCAATGGCTGCATTTACGCTCTGGGAGGCAGAGACAGAACCAGCAATCTGAACTCTGCAGAACGCTACGAACCCAGCACCAACCAGTGGACTCTGATCGCACCGATGCAGGAATGCCGGAGCTCAGCCGGTGCTGCTGTACTACATGGACAGGTAAGTTCTGGAGAGAACAGCAGAAGAACCTTTGACAGCAGCTGGATCTTTGTTGTGCCAAAATGGTTTCTTAGCTTCTGAGAAAGTTCTGCAAAGTTCTACTCATGTTTTCAGTGGGAAGCTTTCCTTCAGTTTCCAGAATGTTCTTCTTGAAGGTCAGATAACTAAACACGTTCTAAAAATGTTTGACGAGAACATTGTTACATTGTTACAGTCTAATGTTAAACCCAGAATGTTCTTCTTTTGTTATCATGTAACATTGTGGGAACATTTAATCTAAAATGTGTTACCTCAAAAACATCCACAAAACATCATCAGAACATTGCAACCAACTTCGTCAACATATCGGGTAACAGGAATACTTAGTTCTCAGAATATTCTTGAAAGCAGAACAACCAAACGTTCTAAAAATATTTGGTGATAATATTGTCAGACTGTTACATCCCAACGTTCTCAAAAACGTGTTACAGTGAGAATGTTCTGTGATCATGTAACACGGTGGGAACTTTTTACAGGTTCTATGTGTTTCCTCAACAACATCCCCGAAACATCCTCAGAACATTGCCAGCAGAATGTTCCACCTTATTGACATATCGCAGTACTGGAACGTCTACTAAAGAACCTCTAAGATAACATCTTGAAAATGTTTTCTGAACATTGCATTGGGAACATCCTTCACTGCAGCCAGAAAGCTGGCCTTTTATTCATACATCCTGGTACAGGAACGCTTTATAAAAATCATCTGAGGCCTCAATAACATCTCGAAAACATTGGAGAATGTTCTTTCTTTGTTATCACAGAAGTAGTCTCAGTGTTGGAAGATGCATCAAACTGAAATACCACTGTCCATCTTAAGGATGGGGCTATAACTATAATGTTGTTACCTTCATTTTTTCCAGGTGTACATTTGTGGCGGTTTAGGTGGACCTGGACCTGGAGCTGGACCTCTGCAAACCGCTGAATGCTACAACCCTGAAACCAACCAGTGGACGGCGATCGAGCCAATGGAAACCAGGCGATACGCAGCAGGAGTCATCGCCTACAATAACCAGATCTATGTGGTAAGCAGAGAATTCACTGACACAGATTGATGAAAAGCAAACACCAGGTACATGCCGTACATGTCAATGCACCAGAGTTAAAAACTTGGTCCCAAATAATAGTATAATAAAAAAAAAACAAAGTTCTGCAAAACATTCTTGCAGAATTTTGATAATTTCATGTTTTCAGACCGAGATTTTTTGTGTTAACCAATCAGTCTCTACATTAACTTCACCCCAATCCTTTGTTTACATCTGTTGTCACATACATGTCGGAAATTTGAATAATTTTAATAATAAAGTATCAGCCACATGATCTGGACACTGATATGTAGGAATTCTCTCCTTGTTGATCCCAGTTTGTCTCTAATGCCGGCGTTCTGGTTGGAAGTCATTAATCTCCACACAAGTCTTTGTCATGGTGCCTGTTGCTTGCTAAACTCCCAAAATGCTTTCTGCTTGCCAGCATAAAACGGTCCGTAGTCTGAGTGATGCCTCCTCTAGTTGCTACAGTATTAAATAGTAAGAGGCTCCACCTGGTGGAACAGCCAGGTACTACAGCTGATCTGCTCTGCTGCCATGAGTACTATCAAGGAAAATGGTATTAGCTTAGCAGATACTAAATATTAAATGACTTAGATTGTATTGAGGACAAAAAACTTAATTGAGACACCCTCAAAAAACATCTGTAAGACTATATTTCTTGGAGGAACTAAGAACACATCCTCATACATTTACAGGAACCTCCGAGGGCCCCGATACCAGCCTTGTTTAAAAATTTGAAGAGTTAATAATTAAAAACTTGGCCTCTGCTTGAGCCATTTGATCATTGTAAACTGCTGGATCCTATGAATGTAAAAAAAGCCCCCCAAAAAACATTAAATTCTCAAAATTCAGTCGAAGTGTTTTATAGAACTTTGGTTTTAGCCCCATTTAACAAAATCTGAGACAGTGCAGCAACATGTTTCCTGAATTGGTTCTTTATTTAACCACAAACTTTCCAAGATGAGTCTAGTGATATATTTAACGGACAATATTCCAGTGTTAGACTATGTGTAGGCCAAAACCTTTGAAATGTAATTTTGACCATATAATTTACATAAACTGTAAATTAACAGTTGAATTAAAACATAAAATGTGCCTAATCTTCGTTAAAAACTTTCCAAATGCATCAAATTTTTAATGCAGTATGTTTAGTGTTGATGGGGTACTGTCGCACTGTGTCATTACTGTTTTTACTGTCGTCCAGGCTGGTGGCCACAACACCGTCAGTTGCGTTTGCAGCGTCACCGCCTACGATCCATTATTAGAACGCTGGCGCAGTTCGGCTCCAATGCTTCGCTGCCGCCAATACTTCGGCATCGCCGTGTTGGAGGACCACCTGTACGTGGTCGGAGGCTGTGACGATTCCGAAATCTGTGGATCCGTGGAGCGATACGACAGCAAAACCAACAAGTGGGAAGTCATCCGGAACATGGAGATGCCCAACGGATGGATTCGCTGCTTTGTGGTGGAACGACAGCTCTAAGTTACTGCTTACAGCGTATGAAATCAACTTAATGTCAACTGTCAAATAAACACATACATTTCCTATAATTTAGAAATCATGAGGGGCTTAACTCACTTTGTTCTGCTCAAAGTCTCGACATCCTTGTAGGAAAATCTTTCAGAGGATAAATAAGGTCAGATTTAGTGGAAATTTGTTGCCTGTATAGAAGTCGCCCAGGAGTCTGTCCCAGCTGGCAAGAGGTTGACTTTTCACCCGCACACACACAAGCATATTTTATAACTGAGCAATAAGACTGAACTTGGATACCTCAAGTCTTCACCAGCAGTGACCACCAAAACTATTCTGGTTCAGAGCCTCCTGGTCAGCTTGGTAAGGCTTCAACAGATGGAGCACAGACTGAGAATGTTGAGTGTTCCAGGGTACATAGTTTATTTTCACTGGTTATTTTAGGTGTAGAAGACGGACCACAGCCATAACAGACTGTAAGTAAAGGATGGACTGACTGAAAACTCCATGCACACTGATATAGTAGCGACCTGTCAATCACAAAGTAGCCCCGCCCTCAAACACAATGTGCTTTATCGTCTACTTTCCTCTGAATGGTATCATAATTAACAAAATGTTTATTGTTTTATATTGTAGGAGACCTGAAACTAGCGATTGAAACCATAAACTCATTGGGAGAATGCTTACTGGAGTAACAAATCAAGTGACAAGTAGGTTCATTTTCTCACAGACTTCTGTACAAGTGGACAGAGGAGTCGCCCCCTGCTGGCCGTTAGAAAGAATGCAGATATACTTTCAGAGCCTAAGGGTGGTACAAGATGTGCACAAAAAACAAATGTGTAATTAAAGTGTTACTGCAAAACCCAGATAAAATGCACAAGTTACACATGAACTAGAGAAACTAGCAGATCTCCGGCCTACAAAGGAAGCAAACTTAACAGCAACAACAACAACAAAAAACACACTAACACAAACCAAGAAAAAACACACACATCATAACATTATAAATGCTTCCTTGGATTTATGGATTCATTGTTGTTTACTGCTTCCTTGTGATGCCAAATACACGTTCACAAAAAGACACGACAGCACCTTTAGCGACAAATAATAGATCGATGCACTTTTCATAATTCTTAATCTCTCTTTATTGCATTAGAACATACATTTCTCATATATATCTATATATATATATTTTATAAATGTGAATTTGTACACTACAATCTTTTATTGTAACATGTTAGAAAATACTCGTAACGCTCCAAAAACATAGCACTAAAAACAGTTACCAAACAATGATTATTACATTTCCTCGTTTTTGTTTTGTGTTTTTGTTTTGGCCACCGAGAACAGAAGAAACAGGATGGCGGAGATGATGGAAAATGTCGATCGGGAGGGGAGAAGAGAGGACCGCGGGTCGGTGCGGGGGGGTTTTAGCGGCGGCCATTTTGTAACCAAAACAGAGGGGGAAGAGGGAAGGGACGGGGCCTATCGCAACAGGTACAGAGAAGGTGTGAAAGCGTGGATGAGCAAAGCCACATGAGAAGGCCGGGTCATGTTTAACCCGCTAAATTACAGACAGAGAGGTGCATCTGATCTCCAGTTATTCTTAAAAACACACAATCATGAGCTTTTTTCAGACCTGGCAGCTGTTTTCAGTTCACTTTGTGGTTTAGAAGCTGTAAAGGTTTCTGTGTATTGCTTCAATTTAGAGCATTAACCACACGATTCAGCTGCACGCCCTAAAATTCTATTTAGTATTCTCACTTACAGTAAATCTGACTGATTTATCGGAAGAGGGTTACAAGACCTGCTGCAACTGCATTCCCACTGAATGCAAGATTTCCTTTTCCTTTCCCACGGCAGACAGTTTTTTTGTTTGACGTGCCACAGCAGGAAAAGCACAGGTGCATTAATAAAGGCTGCATTCCACTTTGGGATTACTGGGAAACCTAATGGAGCCAAACTAGCATCAACTGTACTCACGTTTTCCCTGGAACGGATTTAAGAAGTTGTGTTCTAGAAAAAAGAATGTTGGAAAATTTAATGTCAAAACTTGGCTTCAAATCTGTCCTTAGATTTTATGTATTTAGATTTGACCAACAGATTTACTCCATCGAGATTTAGTTTGATCACATTTGGTTGACGGTGACCAAACATACTTCCCTGGTTACGTTTAATATATAATTTGGCCACTTGAAAATGTTTTTTTTTTTTTTTCAAATCAAGGCGGTTGATCAAAAAGTTCTGAGACTTTTTGTGGTGAGCATGCAACATGTGTGAGAAATAGTGGTCTGGTAGGTGTGAATTTGTGATTTTCCAATGGACCCTAAACCAGACCTGAGGAGACAAAAACTAATCACATTCTGTGGCTGGACAATCTAACCTCATGTGGAGGATTGGAATTGTCACCGATGGAGAGTCTGCAGCTACAATCCAGAGAAGAAACAACGGTTTTTACAGTCAAAGAGCTGCAGTTTCCAAACAGAGAAGTGGCGCGACAGGCCGGAAGAGCACCAAAAACACTTAAGCGGTTGTGCACCATGAATTAATCGCCCAGAGTCGGACTGTAAGTACAGAGACCTGCAACATCCTGAGGTGTCTAATGTAGAACATTCAAACAACCTGAACCACAACACGATGGCACGCGAGTGCTCCGTGACTATGGACGCCCTTTAGATTTGTCTCTTGAAATTCAAGCTAAAAGGTCGGCATTTTGGCACAATTTAGGAGATTCAGAGTGAATTGCAGATGGTGCTTCACATGTTTATGTAACTAGACTTCCAGGAAGTGTTGCAGGAGCACTGGGAGCAGAGCATCGCTGCACGAGGAGGCTACTTCAACGGAGATGGCAACCAAATTTGTACCAGTTTTTAATTTTTAAAGGCTCAGTCTCTAAACTTTTTGATCAACCCCTTTAAGATTCTGATGTGTTCATATATTGCTTTCAGCTCCAAATGTTTCCCAGCAAGCGCACATCACTAAACTAGCCAAGACATCCCTTTGCAAACTTAACGAACGGTTCAAGAAGAGCTGATGCAACTGAATCCAGATGTGGTGAAGCAGCGGAGGACAAGTTACTGAAAGCAGGGTGAGCAGCAGCAGTTTTTTTTTTTTTTTTAACGCAGTGCAGGTAAATTTAGCTTTAACGGCAAGCAAATGGAGACGGAGGAGGCAGAGTGGAACCAGCAGGGACCAGAGAAGGACGAAGCAGGGACAGTAGATCTACCAGAGAAATACGGGGGAAGTCGGGGTACAGTACATCTAACACACAAACACGCACACAGCGAGGCTAAAGGCTCAAAAACTAGCGATACAGACACAACAACTGCAGGGATGTAGGTGGATTCAAAGGACGGATGTGGATGAAAGGACGAGGAGGAAGAGAAGGAGGCGAGGTGAGGCATCAAGGAAACATTTAGGATTCAGTCCTCGGAGCACAAACTGTTCGTTTAAGTGGTTTAACGCTGCAAAACATCTCAGAATGATTGTCCTCTTGAACACACCTCACCTCTGCTCCCCTCCACAGGTTTCTCTTTTATTTTTTAAACCCTCCTCCCGTGTATTTGTTGGCTTTCCTTGTATCAGGGATTTGGTCTTTCACTTCACATGCGCACACATACACACAAAACCCTGTGACCATAAAGGACATCTATATATATATATTTACACAATCACTCTCCCCAACACACACAGGACACGCACAGACACGACAGGTGGACACGTTTCGACCCGACAGTACTGGTTTGTCAGCAGGAAGCAGAGGTTTGGATAAAGCACGTGTTGATTATAGCAGAGCTGAAAGCTGGTTGGCCAAACGCACAGACGCAGCAAGTCTGTTATTGATATGACAATCAGTGCTACAGCGGCACAATGCAACCGTACGAGTACAAAAAAATCCATATCAGCTATTGTGGTTTTAAAAACGAGCCTGTTTTCTCCCACCATCAGTCTGGGAGGTGTATTCAGACGACCTTTGACTGTCAAATTTTGTCATTTATTAAGCAAAAATGCAAAAAAATTGCAGCTTTTCTCTGTCATACATAATCAAAACTTATAGATTTGGATGCTTTGAAATGTTTTTCTGTCATTTTATAAATCAAAACAATTATTCAGTCCATTGCATCAAAGAGATAACGGGGAAAAAAATCTGTATTTGCACTCTTTGCAAAAGATTTTTTCGAAAGAGAAAAGCATATGCGATCTGGTATTTTCCTCACTTTATCCGCACTGGAGAGCAGAAATCTGAGGTCAAACACATTTAAGACACCTCATGTTTCCTTCCCTCCCCCTCGTCCTCCCTCTCCACCTCCCTCAGTGAGCAGTATGTGGTGTTATGATGTTAGGTTCCTAAGGCAGTATCACAGTACAGTCCATAGAGAAACAACAGCAGTACAGAATTACACTGGTCCGCCCAGAACCTTACATCCAGCTCAGGTGGGACACTGACGGCGTCTGGATTTGTTTTTTTTGTTTTTTTTAAGCCTCTGCATGTTTGGTTTACGCCATCCAAAAACGTTTCTTTGTTAAAAGATTAATTAAAACTGAAATTAAGAAGCAACGAGGTGAACAACGATTCTGGAGGTAACTTAAAAATGTTAAAATCTCATTTCCGTGGTGCCCTGGTAGCGCAGCGGGCTTAAGGCACATGCCAAGTTCTTGCGACGTCATTGGTTTGAAACCGGCTCATGACCACCGTCGCATGTTAAGATCTCGTCACCTCTTTCTCGTCACACTCTACTGCGGAAAACCAACCAGTTAGCTCGATGCCACCATAGCCGATTCACAGAATTATTCAACGACAAGATTTTTAGGATCATAAATGAACCAAGACTTCAGATTGACTGTACATCAGCAGATAAACAAGGAACCTTGAGTGGAGCATCACGACGTCTTCAAGGTAGCACGTTAGCTTTTTTGGCTTCATGCAATTCAAGTCTAGTTATTTAGTGCCGAATCACAGCTCCTCTGTTTCGTTTGCAGCATCAGATCCAACAGCTTCGACTACGACGTGAACTTCGAGTCACCAAAACAACAACCAGAAGTTAGTGGATGTAACTTCAGTTCTGTTAGCACGTAGCACACAAATCATCACATTTTTAGAACAACTCCTGTTCGGCCATTTCAGGATTTTTTAAGGTGTACATCCTAAAACCTGGTTCCTGGTCTGGAAAACAGCTTCAAGTGAGGTGAAGACTTTACGATAATACAGAAAGAAACCCAACAGCTCCCCCTACAGCAACCCCTTTCTGAGGCTGGGACGATTCCAGCTAAATAGTTTTTTGTACTAAAACAAAGTTCTTGCAGAATGTTCTTAAAGTTAGGAGGTCTGAATGCTTCATTGAGGACATCCTAGAATGTTTTAGATGGTTATACCTCAACATGATCCCCACAACATTGTCTGCCTTTCTTAATACATCACATTACGTTCTACAAAAATCACCCGAGGCCTCGTATCTGAAGATTCTCAGTCATTCAGGTCTTGGAAATCTCAGGAGTTGAAGATGTTTCACCTTCATCCACTTGCTTTTTATTGAAGCTCAGAAGCCTCAGCAACATCTTAAAACCTTATTAAAATGCTGAATGTTGCTCTTCTCATATCATTTAACATAATCTGTAGCCTTGACAGCATCCTCCAAACATCCTCTAAACATCACAGTTTATGCCCTAAATTGAACCTTTCAGGGACCTAATTTGCAACCACAGACATCCTTGAAACATTCTTTCCACGTTAGATTAAAACATGATTAAAACGTGTAGGTCACATTAGGTGGGATAACATGGGATTATAGTGGATCTGAGGATTTTCTGTCACTGCAAACTCAATATTTTGGCCTGTTTATAGTTAAAATGATGCAGTCGGTCAACTTGGCATCGAGAAACAGTAACGTCCTGCAAATCCATGGAACACTTGATAAGGCACCAACAAAAAACAAAACGAATTGCATCAGTTCACCAACATAACACCGCAGATTTTAAAGATTCGATTCCTGGCATCATGTAGAAATCGGACCTTGTGGCATCGGACTCCTGTTGTCGTCGCCACAGTAGAGAGTGAAGTGAACCAAAAAGACGCTAAACAAACAGAACTAACGGAGCTGCTACTAGATGCGGGGGAACCTTCACTACTTCTCGAGGCCTCCAGTAAACTCAGTGGCACAACTCTCTGATATAGGGTTCTGGGCCAGAGCTGGGCCGGTAACCGCCCGGCGGGATGTGGGCTGGTTCTGGCACCGAGGGGAACCGATTTCCGTTTGGTCGCACGCAGGTGAAATCGGCAGCTCGGGCGGCTCCGGTTGCCTGTTTTTCTTTACGTTGTGTTCGGATGAAAGTGGCTCAACTACGCACTATGAGTACTGGACTGACGAGTGACGACGTCTGGAGCCGCCGATGCCTCCAGGAGAACCAGAACCAGCCCAGACGTCTCTGGTTTGAGTGATATTGTAGTGCGTGTGGTCTATAGTACAGTAGCATCAACACAATGGTCCAAGAGACAGATCAGATAGAAGATATCATACAGATGGTCCAATACAGTTATAGTACAACATCTATACATCAACTATACATTGTGCGTTTTTTTTTTTTTCTTTGTTATATTTTCAGGGGTCTCGGAGGGGGGGGGGTTTAGACCTGGTCACCATTACATCACTGCTGTAAGACGGGGAGGGGGTCCGAATAGTGGCGAGCAGAGCCATAGATAGACGGGGTTTGATCAGCGGTGAAACGACATGCGAGTAGAGGGGAGTGGCAGTAGCAGAGCCAGACAGCAGCTCGTATTTAAGAATTTAGAGGTAGAGTTCTGGAGCTGGAATCAACGCCGTTTAGATTTTGGTTTAGTTTTCGCTAAATATTTCAAATTAAAGTGTTTTTTCTTTTTCTACGAATTCTGCATTAGAGCTTAGATTCTGTGACAGACGAGGGCTGCAGTCAAACCGGTTTATCTCATCGTCTGAAAATATAAAAACCTTTCTTTTTAATGTTATTGCTATTTTATTAACAGAACTCAATGCAGAGAATATTATGAGCCAACATGTCAAATATTACAAATACCTACTCAGGGTATTTATTATTTTCTCTTTTTGTAATGTGTTCTTTTTTTATTCGTATAATGTACATTTGTATTTAGCTTCTCTTTCACTGCTCCTCTAACTTTCATTCTTTACCTTTAATGTCCCGGCACTGTAATGTACCCTGGCAGGCAAATGGCAATAAAATTCTATTCTAAGACAACAAAAAAAATCAAATTAAGAATTGTTTAAAAGACTCCCAGCATTTTCTGCAGCACATGTAGCCGAGTACGAATCACAGCTGAGAAGATGTCGCTGTGGAGTCGAGCTGCGTCTTCGCATTAAGACATAATTTGTGAACCACGTGGCTTTGGCAGGTATATTGCCCTAAAGCATCTGTCTGCAGTGGTTACAAACAAAGAAAAAAAACAAAGAGGGCAGATTTTTCGTCCAAGTTATCCAGGAGATCCCCTTGTTTTGTCAGAACTTACGATAATAAGTGGATATTTCCAAATGTAAAATCCCAATTTACTCAGTTTATTTCAGTCTAAAGGCTGATGAGTCCGTTGGTTGTCGTTATGTACACACATCTGGATCGTCTAAAAACAGCAGCGAACTCGTTCTTGTGCTGCATCACCTGTTGGTATATTTCCAGAAATCTTATGAACACCTGCAGCTGCTGTGCTCCCAGTTTGTTCTCATTATTTTAGTAGAAAATAACTGGTTCAAATGATTCATTATGCTGCAAATACCAGCTTTTTATGCTGACTTACAGTCCATTCAAGCCGATAAGGCTGCAGGTGGTCACTCAGTGCTCTGTGGCTGATTTAGTTACAGAGAACGAAGGTTTTTCTTGGCTGACCTGCGACCTATTCCATGTTTGCTATAACAAATATGACATTATTTTTGCAGCTCCACAATGAATTTCTCTACAGTGCTGATGACTGAACTCTCATATTGTATTTGAGTTTTTAAAATTTGTAATCCTTATATGTGGCATGTTAAACATTGTGCTTGTGGAGTTTGCATCAAAGCAACATTGAGAGCGAGAAATACGACTAAAAACTCGACTCACGCGTCCTGACCAAACGTCCCGTCTATCCACGGCTCTGGTTCCAAACCGGGCTTGGGGTAAAAGGTTGTGGGAGTTACAGGTTTGAGGGTTTGTTTCAGGGTTCAGGACACTGAGGACTTAAAGGGGTTACAATACTAAGGTGTTTCAGGAGTCTGGATGATGTCGGAGTTCGGCAATGACAGTCAAGGTTTACAGTGATGAGAGATTTACCGAGATACAGGACTTGAGAGATTTATGGGTGAAGGTTAGTATGAGTCTTAGGGGTCGGTAATGTTAGGATATGACTGTGGCCTCCGTAACTATAGCAGGGTCTTCTATGTCGGCTTTACTTTGGACCATCCTCAGCTCCAGCTGGGGTGGACTGGGCCTCCGACCGGGACCTGCCAGCTCTGAGGAGACAGGGGCAGGAAGGGGTGAACAAAATCAGGATAAACGTTAATTTATGGGCTAGATGATTCAATGTTTTAACCCTCTGAGCTCCTGTCAACCTTTTCCTCACAGTGGGCTCATTTCTCACTGCAATATCAAGTCCTGAAACAGAACAACCATGAAGAAGGAGAGAGAAGCTATAAAGCCATAAATCATATAAAAAATGAAAAGCAAATGTTGAATTTCCTTTATTATTTGTTTTGCAGAAATGTTATAAAGCTGCATGTACAACAATTTGTATGCGTGGTGGCTCCACATACAATAAATGTTGAACTAGCTCCATGTTTCCAGACTTTTCCTCTCTGCTCCTCAGCTGCAGAAAGATGTTTCACCATGCTGGATGTATCTCCAACAACTGGCTCCTCTGTTCACCATTTCTGAGCCATGCTGCATTTATTTATTAATCCAGTAGGTTGGATGTTTTTCTCAGTGTCTCTGTGGAAACACTGCCTGCAGTTCAACTGAAAATTGAATTTTCATCACGACAGTTGCACTGAGAAGCTCTTTTTTTTTTTTTACAAATGTGGCTGCAGCAAGTGCTTCATTTTAAGTGAATTTCTAAAGGAGACATGTAGAATAAAGAGATCTGTATTAAATATCACAATTCTGAGCTTATATTTGATTGTATTTCCTGATAAAACCACATGGACTGTCAAAAAGTTTAAAAAATCCAATGATTCCTTCAGTTTTTTTAGTTTCTGGCTCAAACAAAAATGGTGTAATTCCTTGATAATTAAAAGATAATTGGGGTTCAGAGGGTTATGAGGGTGAAGATAATTCTGCAGAACCAGCTGAACCACTGCAAACAATAACCAATAAAGTGACAGCAGCAGTAGCTGAGCAGCAGAGATGCAGAGAACGTGACATCTGTGCCACCTGCAGGCAGAGCTTGTTACGGCTGGAATTGGATTTTTTTTCAAAAACAAAATGTTAAACTGTTAACTGAAGTGTATGTTCTCCAAAATACCGACAGAAAATAGAGGATTGTGTTTCGTATACAGGATCCAAACAACGTAGAATCTAAATGATTGAGCCGTGTGAAAGCTTCAGTTGTGTTTTCTTACCGTGAGCGTAAGATATGGTCCTCTGGATAACATGGTGCATCACTGAAAACGTCTTCTCACAGGCCGTCTGAAAGAGACAAGAGTTAAAACAGAGTCATTATTTCGCTCCACAAGTTGACGCGTGAGGCCGCTCTTGTCTTTTTGTGCGTTGCCTGCGTGCACCTTTAGGTCGTTGGGATAGTGATGTGTCCACGCTAGCAGCATAGCAGCAAACAAATCTCCAGTTCCTACGAAGACGGCGTCCACTTTGGGAACTTCTATTCGAACTCTCTGTGTCGTCCTGCTGCCGTCTGGACGAACTGAGCAGAAACACAACGCGTTTACTTCTCTGATTTGTTTTCACTGCGTACAAATGGAATTAACGTCAAACCCTAGATTCCTACAGCAGCGTCTAAGGCGCATTCACATACATCATCCTGGGTTACTCATCACCCACCGTGGCGCTGGCTGCCCAGGGACACGAGGAAGCGATCTCCCAGTCTGGAGGGGAGATCAGAGGAGGTAATGACCACTGTGTCTGGGCCCATAGCGTGGAGAAGGTCCATTACCTGTCGACAGAGAGAGATAACAGGTGTGTGAAGGCAGAAAAATCATAGAATGGCAGATTGAAGGAAGAACAAGTTGACGTATTTGTTACCTCTACAGCGTCTTTCTCTGTGCTGATGTTCTTCCCCGTCAATAACCTAAAACACAAGCAAACAAAGAATCGTTATGCACAGAAACAGAAACGTTTAACTGGGAATTTGTATGTCTTGCTAAAAACATCATGAAAAAAACAACAACAACAACAAAACTCCTAATATAAAGTCTGCTCCAAAAAGAGCTACAACATCATGACACCATCAATAAACAAGGTTTTTGCACAATAAACTTCCACCATTGCAGACAGCAATAATATTTGGAAAGTTGCAAATTATTGACTTTCTGTTGCTCAGAATTTGGTCTGCGTGTGCACATAACCAATGAAATTTCCCCTCCACCTGTTGTTAACTGCTCCAAAGGCATCAGGAGACACCTATCATTCTTAGAGGCTATTAAGAGTGCATCCACGATAGGACCAGGCGGGGGTGGCACATGCCATCTCACCGATTTCAATGAAACTTTGCCAGTTTCATTAAAGTGTATGGTGTGTAACCATTTTGTGGCATTTTCTGTCTGTTGCTGTGCCATAATTACAGAATCAACGCGTTATAATGAAAAAAAACTGAAGCGGGTAACCTGCGGTGGGAGACAAGTTTGCAGTCCTCCTGTAAAATAATTTAGTGAGTGCCCGAAGATTTTATTGCAGATAATGTTAGTATGAAGTCCCACCTTTTAGACGGTATGCTCAGCTTTTTGAAGCATGCTCGGGCATTGGAGATATTTTGGCCTAAACTTTGGGTATTTTAACAATTTTCACTGTTGGGTGAGAGAGGCGGTCTTGGCTGACATGATTTGTGTGATGAAACTGGTCGTAGGAGAACGAAACATTGACAATAGATTGTCCTTGGGTAGGATAACATTCACTGAAAATATGAAAAGATTTGGTTGAATTCTCACAGCAGTAGAGCTTTATACTTCTGACCATTTTTTAGGCGATTTTTGGTCATTTTTGCAAAAAAAACAAGGAGGGGTGGTGAAATCCCCCCAGTTTGACCAAATTTCCTTAATCTTAGACTGAAGTAGTTTTGGGTGGACCCCTTTAAACTGGCAAAGTTTCATTGAAATCGGTGAGATGGCATGTGCCACCCCCGCCTGGTCCTATCGTGGATGCACTCTTAAACAGGAAAAAACATAAATCTGATTCTGCAGGTGAACAGAAGCACCAGTAGGTGGAGCAACATCACAGTGAAGCTACGTTTAAAACCGTCACCGATTTAACTCTGGCTTGATTTTGCTGTTGCTATGAAAAAAAAAATGCTCAAAATGTGAAGAAAAAAAAAACAACTCCTTAAATCTTCTCAATGCAGAACAATAAAATATCATCTAAAGCTAAACAACAGCTGCTGGTATTTAAAGGATTTCTACCAAAAGCCACTGATGGATCATGCACAGTAAAAAATACAGTCTCCAGAACTTTATTTTAAATTCAAACCCAAAGAACGATGCCAGCAGGGAACATATGCATTGATTAATCTGCTGTATTTCCATCTGTTGTAACCGTGCAGCCACAGAACACAAAGCATCTCGGCTTCAACTCATCCAGGATGAAATATTCTCACAAAGTGTGCAATAAAAAAAAAAAAGAAGGTTAAAGCGAGTGAGATAAGAGAGGATGAGAGGGGAGCTGAGGCGTATGTTGGGACGACCAAATAGAGGTATTAGATAACAACACGAGTGGCATTACATAAAGAAGGTTGGAGCTAATATTCTCACACTGAAACCAACAGAGGTAATTAAAAAGCGTAAAATTGAATTAAAGCATTGGCAAATAAAACACTCACTCTGCCTCAAACTGGTTGGGGGTGATAATGTCGGCGACAGGAACCACCTTGTTCTTATAGACCGGATACAGATTCTGAGGAACGTACTGCAGGAGTGGAGGAAACACACACAGGTTAGTGTCGTTTAATACGATAAAAACACACGAATGCAGCTCTGAAGGGTCGACATTAATGTGGTTACAGCAGAGCTCTGATCTTTGTTTTAAACTGCCAACGCTGACTGACAGAAAACGATCTTAATCCCTCAAACTGCACAGTGTGCCATAAACACAACGCAACGCACAGCGAGTGAGTCACTGTGTCAGATCACAATAATCTGTCATAAGAAACGAGGCCTGTAACACACCCCCAGAGCACCAAACCACACATGTGCATGCGCAGAAACGCACACTGAACCCTCCCACGCACACAGAAATCCTCAATAAATATCTGTAAAATAACAGATTGTACAGTTTCCTCACCATAGATCCGTGATCGCCGAGGACCGGGTCACAAACTGGAAACACAAACACAACACAACATTAAAACTGGACTTAAATGCATTTAGACTGAAGAGAATGACCAAAAAAAAAACCCTTTAATATTCATTTTAGCAACCGTTGTTCTCGTAAAACAGACGACTAAAAGGCTGTGCCTGCAGCTCTCGAAGGCTGGCTTGTTCATCAGACCTCAGAATATAAAAGTGACCAACATACTAATGATTTTCTATTATTAGAGCCTCCACTGTAGTGCAGATAAAACTGTGAAACTGGTCCTTTGGGTGGAGCTACACTACAGGTCGTGATTCCTCACACAGCCAGCCACGACACGGACATTATTAGTCACATTATCCCCTTACAGAGTTAATAAGGTGACTGGGATTTATCATTAAGCAGTAAAGCTGAAGTCCAGAGACTCTATGAAAACAGCACAACGAGAACTAAAAGGACACAGAAATGTGTTTTGTGCAGTACGAGACACTTCCTTGATTTTTTTATTATACAAAAATTAGAAAATAACTGAAAGTGCCATAGGTGTTTCCAGTGCTAGATAAATGGTGACTCTACACACACAACTATAGATATATAGTTTCCATACATCTCCTCTCTGCTCTGTGTAAACACTGCCTGCAGCTCAGCCGACTAGTTTCTGAGTTTTTGCCACGTTACTGTTGGTCGCAGTCAAGTCACTGACGGCTTCACGGCTGCACAGAATAACGCAGAATTTTTTGTATTTTTCAAAATCTGATTAAAACAAACAGTTGATTTTTTGACATATTTCTAAATGAAAAACGTAGAATAAAGTGATTTAGATGAAATATCACGACTTTGTTAAGTTTCACTCCATCATTTTCTGAGCTGCTGTCGCTCTGGAGAACCAACAGGTCGATGAGAACATCGACATCGGTGCACCAATGTGGGAACGTCACCCAGAAATCAGATTCAAAACTCTGGTATACTGCGAGATTCACAGTCTATGTGAGCTTGTTTGGCTGGGATGTAACGTACATTTAGATTTATGCAAAAGTCCTGCACTTTAAATATATAAACACCGTTGCTGAAATGATGCCAGGGAGTACAAAATAACACCCCAACACCTAAAAAACCTGCTAAAATATACTTGAAAACAGTAAACAGGACTAAGGACTGAAACCTTCTGCTTCCTTTAGATCCCTTCTTTACACAGAAAGTTAAACAACTAACAGCATAATAATATTTAACAGCCTCGACAGTGTCTGTAACACGGCGCTCTGTCCACAACAAGTGCTGTGTAAACACATTACGCATGTCGCCCTCTGGTTGCTGCCTGTTTGGAGCAGAGTCGGTCTTCACTGTGTCTCCAGGCGAAGCTGCAACAGGCCTGATCTGAGTCAAACTGATCGGTGCAACATGACATGAAAAGTCCTTCTGGCTAGAAACAGAGACACATCCCCACGACCGGATCTTTAAATTCCACGACTACATGAAGTTAAGTAAACACAAGTTGAGGGTTATCACTTCTTTAAAACAGTTAGAGTTGCATCAAAACTGTTATACTTCAGTGAGAACACTGGATCAAAAATATCTTCTGAAAGACACCGCAGCTGGATTTGTGATATGATACAAATCAAATAAAGATTTAAAAAACATGACGGAGCATCTGAAGTGTGGCTTTCACACAAGGAATACATCATGAATTCATAAAACCACCGACACTACAGTTTAAACTCAGAAGTGTAGAATAAAGAACGCATGTCCTCAACTGCCGCCTTCTCAATTTGCTTTTGCTCTTTTTCACTTAAAGACCTAGCATCATTCCCTCCTCTGCAGGTTTTAAGCCTCCTAAACATCCGAACACTGGACGTGGAAGGCATGTTGACCTTATAAAATAAAAATAAAAATCACAAAAATGACAATTTGTCAGTCATAAACTGAAAAAAAAAAAAAAAACACGAACTGTCAGATGCTAAACTTTCCGACTGTACTTGAACTACTCATCCATAACATTAGGCTCTGTCAGAAAACCAAATCTTAGCTTAAATTCTTGTTAATTAACCAAAATCACATTATTCTGCACGTCTCGTTTAAGGAATAAACTGTGCAATACAACCTGTGACTCGGCTGTCACCAACACACACACATGGCAAATACTCCGGGAGTTTTTTTTTGGCTGAACTGCAGGCAGTGTTTACACCAAACAGAAATGAGACGAGATGGAAAACGAATTAAAAATGTGAGCAGCAAAATATCTACGGCATGCAGAGCTGCACCTGTGGACACTTGCAAAATGTATAAGTGAAATGCATTTTATTTGTTTTATAAAATGAATAATTAAAGACCTTAAAAAGATGCTGCAGTTTGACAAAAGTGTTGTGTTTTTGATCATTAAAGCATCTAAACTCATTTCAGTAGATCCCAAAAATAAAACTGTGAACCGGTAAAGGTGCAGAATTGACATTTTGAGGACGAATTACAAAAGGTGTGAATAAAAGCAGAAATGTCTTTATTTCTTGTGTCTCTTGAAGCTAATTATTTAGCGATTTTCAGACATCATTACATTTTCTACTCGTGTTTTTCTAAAGAGTTACTGAAAACCAGATTCCTACCACACATTAAATAAAACCAGACTGCTGCTGCTGCTCACCATAAACCAGGTTGGGGTTGGCTCTCTTCAGCTCCTGAACAATGTCCACCACCATCTCCAGGAAGGACGTGTCTCTGGTGTACCCTGAACGCACCACACAAATCCCCAAAACATTATTTTTTACAGATTTATCTTAACTTGTGCTTTTAACTTTGTTTGTTTTCTGAGTAAAACGGTTCAAGTGTACATGCACGACGAAGTTCTTCAGGATGAAAATAACACTGAGGTGTGCTCAGCTTTGCTAAACTGCAGCAGCTCCTGATTATGTCGTACCTACTGATTAGCGCAGGTTTAGTCAAATAACATGTTATATTCACACAGATGTTTAAGTTTAGCTTTGGCAGGACAAAATCCAGCTGCTGAGTAATTAAAAGAGAATATAAGGAGACCAGAACACACGTTAATAATACAAGATTAATTTGATGAAATCTGTCCTCTGGATGATCTAAAAGTCATATTATAGTAGCTCTGTGTTCTGTGTGCAGCCGAGAGCTCTAAGCACAGACGCTGCCCCTGATAGCAGCGTGAGGTGAAGGAAGCAGGAGATCCACCTGTTAAAACATAGTCGTAGTGGTGCACGTTGTTCAGTTTGATCCCCTCGTACAGGACGTGGAGCTCGTCTGCCGTCAACACCTGACCCTTCCAGTGGGAATAACCTGCAGAGAGGACACACAGCGGTTACTGCACCTCCTCTGAGAACGCTGACAAAAGCCTTTAGTTTATATCAACCAATCTGATTTAACTTGGATTATCCAGATTCTCATTGGTTTAGCAATCACTTGCTTTTATAAGAAAATAACATAATGTGTTATATTTTGGCAGCAGGAAGAGCTAATTACCTGTGAACACCTTCTGTTTTCACTATTTTGTGGCCAAACTTAATGCAGACGTTTAACTTCTTTAACCCTCTGAACTAAAAGCAGTTTCTTTTTTTTTTGTTTGCTCTCATCACATTTTTATTGAGTGTGGCTTCATTTTTTTTTAATGCAGCACAAAGTCCTGAATAAAAACAATGAAGTGTTTTGCATGAAATAAAATCCAGACGTGTCAATAACTTGGAAATGAACTCACAAATATGTCAAAATGTGGATTTAAACATACAAAAGTGTCAGTACTTTGAGTATTAATGGACAGAAGCATCAATAAAATGGATATTACCAAAGAAAAGTGTCAAAAACCTGGATGTAAACACACAAATGTGTCAGTGACCTTGAGTATTAATGGACAAATGTGGCAACAATCTGGATATTAATGCACAAATATGTAAAAAATGTGGATTTAAACGCACAGAAGTGTCATTAACTTGAGTATTATTGGACAGAAGTGTCAATAACATGGATACTACCAAACGAAAGTGTTCAAAACCTGGATATTTATGCAGAAATGTGTCAGTAACCTAGATATTAATGCACAAATATGTAAAAAATGTGGATTTAAATGCACAAAAGTGTCAGTAACTTGAGTATTATTGGACAGAAGTGTCAATAACATGGATAATAACACACAAACGTGTCAGTAACCTTGAGTATTAATAGATAAATGTGCCAACAATCTGTATATTATTGCACAAAGATATCAAAAATGTGGATTTAAATGCACAAAAGTGTCAGTATCTTTAGTATTATCGGACTGAATGTTTTTTTTACCAAACAGAAGTGTTCAAAATCTGGGTATATATGCATAAATGTGTCAGCAACCTGGATATTAACACACAACTATGTCAAAATGAGGATTTATACATACAAAAGTGTCAGCAACAAAACACGGATACCTGATAAAGTTTCTGGTGAAGCTAAATGGTGTAATTTTAGCAACAAGCTTTTCAAACCCACTGGAGCGTTTTGGGGTTCTGAGGGTAAATGTTTCCTGAACGTTTACGTGGAGACGGCTCCAAACCAACCAACATTATGTCACAGAAATCGTCACCGCTTCTGTATTTTGTGTCAAAAAGTTGAGTGTGAACTTTGCAAACAGCAGCTTGTGCATCGCAGCTCAACAACCACCAGTCATCCAACAACAGCAGCTAACTTGTGTGTTTTATTCCTCAGTAGATCTCGTGCTGCTCCACCGGCTTCTATGTTCAGAAATCACAGTTATGTGCAGCTGGTTTGTCATGTGTGCTCCTAAAACATGATGTTCGTACCCAAAAGCATCATTTTAGTCCGTGTGGCTTCTGCCTGTAACTGAGCAGCATGAAGGTGAATAAAGAAAATGTTCCACTTCAGCTTGGAACAAACACACACTCACTACCACCCAGAGCAGCCTCAGCGCTGTGTGTCCTGTGTGTATGAATATGTGTGAAGAACTGCATGTACATGTATGTGACGTGAGCTCCGTGTGCGCGTCGCTGCATGTCTGTCTGTGTGTGACATGTTTGCTGCAGGCCGGTGATGTCGCAGCTCCAGGTGAGTCACAGCCAGGTCACGTGGCGGGGGGTTCTGGTTGCTAAGCAACAAGCCGGGAGAAAGCCAAAGGGGCTAAGAAAGAGAGATGAGCAGTCGGAGAGAGAGGGAACGAAGGCCGGCCTACAGATAAGAGCTGCTTCTGTCGTCATCACACGCTGCTGTCGCAATTCTAACGCCTGCTGCTGTTTACCGCTGCGTCGTGCTGCTCGCTCGCTCGCTCGCCGACTCATTCTCCTGCCTCTCTGCTCGCCTTCTCTCTCGCATGTCTTTTTCAATGTCACCACAAATTACACTCTCTCCTCGAAGAAACGCCGGTTTCAATACCCAGGATTTGATTAAGCGAGCACCACTAGACTCTCAGACGTTTCTGTGTTAAGGTCATACTTTCTTTTCCACCTGTCTCTGTATCACCGTCTGCTCTGCAGGTGGGCTGATAATAACTGAGATCATATCACATGGATCCTGGTTTAGCTCTCAAGTCTACCTGGTTCCTGAGGATTCAAATCGAACTACTGCTACTGTGAGAAAAATTAGCATTTCCAATTCGTCCACATCACCATTTCTTTGTTTGCCATGCTGAGCACAAATCAAATCTACTCATGTTAAAAGCCTCAGAAGTTGGTGAAATGTTGACCAGAGACTTTTAGTCGTTAAAATGGACACATCCACATAAACAGATAACTCCATCTTCACAAACCTTCAGAAACCCCACTTTTTCATCGTCTAGAATGGAAATAGAATAGAATAGAATAGAACTTTATTGATCCCCTTGGTGGAAACCTCAGGGAAATTGCTGAAATTGCTACATGAGACAATATCAATCAAACTTAAGTTATCTCTATTTTTGTCAAGTCATTTTAACTTTGATTGATGTTATGTCAAGCAAACAACAAAAAAATATGTTTCTGAAAATCTGTTTTTGCAAATGAACTCTTCATACATACACGTAGAAAAACTTTCTGGGGCCATAATACTACCTTTGTTTAAAAATATTGCATTTTTATACATTTTTAAGGGCCATTATTTTTCATTTTTGCCATTTTGGACAGATTAAAGTTAAAAATAGAAAAAAATAGAATTTCTGCATTCCAAATTTGTTAGATATCAACTCTACTGATGCTAGAGGCCTTAAAGGACGGTAAAATGTTGACCAAAAACTGTATTTTTACAAGGAAATATGGATTCTTATACTCAGAGGAACTTTCTGGGGCCCCAACACCATCATCGATTGACAACGTTGCACCTTTTTTGTACATTTTTAAGGGCCAATATTGAAAAATGTGTCCTCTGCCGGAGCCATTTAAACATGTTTATCCACTGGTAACTCATCTGTCGGCGTCCTCAACAAATTTCGTGGCTGTAGGAGTTTTATTTCTGGAGATATGAAATGAATGAAATGAAATGAAACATACTTTATTTATCCCAGAAGGGAAATTCAATATTGAACACTTAAAATGTCTGTGACGCTCACTGCTCTGGGAAAGTGCTCGATGCTATCTGGCAAAGTTCAGCCAGTTTAAACCTGCAATTCTGGTAGTTATTAAGTAGACACGCAGGCTTTTACTGTTTACTGCAGTTTAAAAACCTCAAAATAAAGTCATGTCTGCCTCATCCAGCCAACGGACCTCCTGCAAATCAAATCATCAGAAAATATCGGCATCAACAATCAACGAGGCAGATAATCGTTGGATCTCTACAGTCAACCCTTACAAAAATTAACTGACTGAATACATCTATGACAAAAATAACATCATGCAAAGGTAGAAATGTGCAGCAAGTTGGCTTAATGTAGAGTTTCTATTTCAGTATGTGACTGGCTATCCATTTTTGCTTTTTTATTATCATGTATTTCACAGAAGAATAGCTTCCTCTTAAGAGTTTTTCCTTAACTCTAAATTAAATTTGCAATTAATTTAAAAGCCTTTATTTGAGCAAGGACACTTCTGCTGCACAAGAGGGGGGCAGGATTTCATTTATGGTAAACAAAACAACAAAAACGGCATTTAAAGCACATTTCTGATTTTATTAACGTGCCACACAGGCTTTACCTTTAACCAGTTTCTATATTAAATGTATTTATTTTTATTTTTTATAGTGTTTGCTGCATGTTTATCTGGATTTTCCTGAGCAACAAGGTTCATGTACATAAAGCTAAATGTTTTTCTTCCAGTTGATCAGTGATGTTTGGAGGGAAATCAGTGGCTATAACAACATTTGTCCTGCACAGCATCCAACCTGGATGATTTTTAAACCTGCTCACAAGCAAAGAAATCATTAATCAGACGTCAGTTTGCCAAGTTGACCTTTTGAGTCGGGTGTAATTACACAGAGCAGGTTGTGAGAACTTGTGTTCTCAGATTAGACGAAATGGAAAACGAGACGAGCGCAACACGAGGGCTCCGAGGTCGTCCACTTGGTCCCAAAACCAGCAGGAAAAGGACGAAAACAAGGAAATCTTTGTGTCGTACAGCTAATTAATTCCCCAAAAAGAGCAATTTACAACGAAGTGAGGCACCTGAAAAGTCCTTCTCATACTTTTTAAACCTTCTTTCAACAAATGAGCAAACACAATCATAAAATACCTTAAAAAAGAAAGTAGTCCATCATCTTCCTTTGTGTTTTTTAGCAGCAGGAAACCGGCTGTTGTGTCTGTTAAAGGCCACAAAACACAAAACAGGACCAGAGTTCTGAGCGGTTCATCGAATCCGCAGAAAGAGCCACAAAACCAGGCACCAGCTGGACAAATATATTTGTTTTCACAGCGTTCAGCTGCTTCGTTCTTCCGACGAGAGCCGAGGTCACCGATCGGAGCGAAGACGGCAGAAAGACGCAGAGAGGATTATTCATTTATAGGAATTAGATCAAAACATTAGGAGTCGGTGTGACGCTGAGGGATGGAGCAGACGGTCGCTCTGGGGTTCAATAACGAGATGCAGATTTCCTCTAAATCTAATTATCACTGTCGCAATTATCGGGAAGTTTTACATCTTTAAATTGGATTAGATTTTAATAAATATCTAAATGTGTACCTTTAAATTGGACTGGATTTAAACAAATGCAATTTACAGAGAATAAACTTTATTATTTCTTCTATTTATTTATAAATATTTTTTAATTGCCAACATTACAGCAACAGAAAAAGAAAACTGACCAGATTATCAACATTGAACCACCCATGTGCAAAATTACCCAAATATGAGGATAAATTCAGAATATTTTATCATAATTACTTCATTCTGCATGTCTCATTTTAAAATTTGCTGGAAAAAAAAGTGATTTGCTTTGACTGGATCCATAAAAACAAGAGATTCTGCTGTTCTCGGCACAAACTGAAGGCCTCCATCGCCTCAGCTCGGACTGAGCTTCTACTCTGCTGAGCTGCAGGCTGTTCCCTCGGAGGTGCAGGACTTCATGTTGCAGAGAAAAATGAGCCCACAAAGAGTAGAAATGTGACCGCAAGCGTTAAAACACAGTTAAGGAGCTTTAGGGTTGTTAAAACCATCTTAAGTTTCAGTGTCTGTCAGTCGCAGCTTGTTCCAACTCATCGTGTAATCTACTTAGTGGAACACAAAACAAACAACACGAGCTTTGACGCAGAGACACAATCCCTCCTTTGATAACCGATTTGTACTTCTGCATCCACTTTTTTCTTTTACAAATTAGGAACACGCATGCTGTCATTTGAGGTCCTGAGCATCATTTTATATGGCATCTTTGGAAACTTCTACACGAGAATTTAAAACTTTACTTAATGTTTGTCACGGCTAATCGACCAACAGGCCTCCGTTTGTTATGAAAAATAAGCAACATGACGACTGTATGAATGGTGCAAACTAGACAGGTAGCAAGATATGACAAGAAGCTGATCAGCAATAATCAAAATTAAACACAAGCTCCTTCTGCTGCAGCAAACAGACATGTTGAATCCAAAGAAGTTGCACATCTGTCCTATTCATTTCTGATTTAAAAAAGCAGGTGCTTCTCAGCTATTTTAATCTCGTCAGTTTTCCAGAAGCGACCGATTTAACGTGTGCAGTCAATTTTCAGTCAGTAAAATTTCAAAAATACATCCAGAGGTGCGTCAGTGATTTAGCAGTACACAGCGTGAAGCAACTCACAAGAGACAGATTAAAGAAAACGGAGTCTGAAATGTCCTGACTCAAGCCCCAAAAACGCTGAATCCCTACATTTCAAAAGCAACTTCCAACAGACTTCTAGTCCTTCAGACTGCTTCAGGTTCTCTGTTGTGAGTTTGTCATGTACGAGCTCAAGGGCAAACAAGTCTGATAGCATCACGAGGCTCCTCTGTTGTTTTTTTTTTTTGGAATCTACATTAGAAAGCTCCTCTGCAGCCACAGGAGACGCCATGCATCAGATTTACTGGCTGACAAACTGCGAATAGTAAACCGAAAACATCACTTTAATTATCGTTTGTGACCTCAGGCTGAGATGGCGTCACCGCTTCATGAAAGCAGCAGATGACAGAGAGACGGAGGGAGGAAGTGAAAAATGTGAATGAAGCCGATGGCCTGCAGCTGCTCCGGTGTCGGGCAGCTGCTCCGGTGTCTGACCTCCCAGAAAACCAGACTCATCTGTCGACCCGCCGACTGAATCTGTTTCTGTTGGCGCTCGCCGACACATCGTCACGACACCGAGTGACTCACACACTCCCACACACACACACACACACCGACTGAAGCGTGAACGTTGAGGTTTCGTCGTCGAGCTCACCTGTGTGGTTGGAGAACTGGACCGAGTTGATCGAGTCCACCTCAAACCCTAAAACCTGGAGACAGGAGACACAGACGGGGAACAGATTAGGCTTCAGAAGACAACAGGAGTGAGAATGTTGTTATAAGAAGTTAATTACAAAACCACTAAAGCAGGTTTTAAAAGCATGATACCTTTAAAAACATCACCAAAGTTACACAATTCATCAGCCAGATATTCAACTTTTTTAAAGCGATTATGAGCGACTGCAAAAATAACCAACTTTAAGCTTTAAATTAATTTATTCTACGTGTCTTCTTTTAAAAATGTGCCAAACAGAAGCAATAAACAAACAGTATTTAGAAGAACAAACACTTCAGGGTTTAGTATTTTGTATTTGGGAAAAAATTAAAACTGTGGCACAAATTTCCAGATCACGGCAGCTTTAAATATGTTAGTTTACATCTGCTGGTGTTATGTTATTGATTATGGGCTGCATTGGTTCGTTTGGTCCTGTAGGACAAGTTTAGGTTGCTTTGCATTAGCAGCACAAAATATCTACAAATATTTAACAATCGTTGAGATAATCAAGCGCTTTCACTGGGAAAATATACAAAATTTAGGCTTATAATGTCATAAAAATTACTTTATTCTACATCTGCCATTAAAAAATAAATAAAAAATGCTAAAAATGCAGCATTCACACGAACCAGATCGCGTAAAAAACACAAAATTCTGTGTTTCTCGTCCCAAATGAAAAGCTACCATTTCTTTTGTTTGAACTGCAGCCTGTGCACAAACAAATTAAAAACATGAAGAGTAAAATATCTGTAATATGTAGAGCCACTTTAGTGACACATGAGGACACTTGGAAACATGTTGTATATGTTGATTTCCGGTTTTTGCAATTGTTTTTTCCTTTTTTGTTTTTATAATTTCTGCTTTTTCTGAGTTCTCTCCTTGTTCATGGTTGTTCTGTTTCTATAGAGCTGCAGGATTTTATACTACAAGAAAAATGTGACCGGAGCAAAACTAAAACAAGCAGAAGGCGTTCAGAAGGTTAACGTACAATAACTGTGTTTCTGGGCCAGCTGAGGGCAGCAGAAACAAACACCAAACTGCCTCACTGTTAGCATGTAAACACGTCCAGCGCATCCAGGACACCGTTAGCGCTCGTTTGGAGTCACGTAGCCGCTTAATAAATGCAAGTGTGACATTCACTCTCCTTTTAGCTCTATTTTTATCCTCCACTGACTCACCCTTGAGGGAAATATCTGTCTGTTTAGCTGCTAAATGCGTCACTGTGCTCACCAGCTACCTGCTAGCTTTGTGTTTGGAGCTGCAGTCGCAGAAAAAGGCGACAAGTGATGCTCTAAAGTGGCGACAACAAACCAAACCAGTAAAACTGCAGGACAGAGAATCAAAACAATGAGCTAAAAACACAGTGACGCTCCGTGGAGGTAAATAAATCGAGAACTTATCATGTGAATCATGAATATTTTGCACTTTAAAAACCTTGTGCAATCCCTGTTTTCTGCATAAACCAGAATTCATGCCACTTTCTTAGTCTTCCTACTTATGTACAATCTGTGCAACAATAATATCTGTATTTCTATTCATCCAAAAGCTGTGCAATGCCGCTGATATGTGCAATCATTTTATTTTTTAGAAGTAGTACTCGTGTATATTTTGGTTTATTTTTATTATACTTCATTTCTCTAAATGTTTGCACCATCTTTGCTGCTGTAACTGTGGGATAAATGAAGGGTTATCTTAACTTAAACTGCAATGTGGGAGAAAAATTGATTTCATTTAACCCCAGAGGACACAAACAACATCCTCCCAGTTCAAGCTGAGCTGAAATCCGTTGCTCCCTCTGTGTCTTTGAACAGGTTTTTGAGGGAAAATTCCCAGAGAGACACACAACACGTGGTCAATCCACGTGTGCAGTTATCTGAATGACTTTATTTAATTGAGCTAAAGCGAGCGGGCCGAATGAGTTCTTTGTTCTTTTCAATTGACTGTGACTTTACAAGAATCTGCTTTCAGAGGGGAGAAGAAAAGAGCGCAGATACTAACTGTGACCTTGGACGAATTCATCAGTGCTACCGGGAGTGTGGCTGCGCTTTCTAAAAAGGTGGACCAGTCTCTGCGTGTCGCCGGCGAAGCGTTCAGGAAACTTGAGATGCAGAAGAAGACAGTATTTTGGAAAACACGGCGTCACATGGAGGACGCACAGAAGAGCGAACGATGACATTTATTCACAATGTTTGTGATTACAGGTGAAATCCTACGTTTGCCGGCTTCTACAGGGAGGCTTGAGTCTTACGGGGAGGAAACATTAAATCCAGATCAGTATAATAATCCTCTGTGTGGTGTTATCTTTAAAATAAATGCTAAAATGACACGAATAATCACAGCCTAAAACTGGCATTTTCATCAAAATCGTGCATTCAACATGTCTGATTTAAATAGCTGTCAAAAACAATGTGTTTATAGAGTCATCTTGTTTTTTTTCTCGCAGCACAAGAACTAATGAGTAACAAAACATGGACAAGTTCACGGCTGCTTTTAAATGATCTGCATGTTGGTGGTTGAGTTGTAGAACTCAAAATGCAGCCACACTGAAGCCCAAATCTCTCCAGCGGGTTTGAAAGGCTCGTTGTCTGTTAAGAATCAGCAGCATTACACTCTTTACCGAAGCCAGAAACTGTAAAACCAGGAAGAATCATCAGATTTCCAACCTTTCAACTGTCCCTGAACAGCGATTCAATTCAGGACAATAACAAAATCTACGCTTAAAATATTAATATTTCATTAAAATCCTGTTTTTTTGTTTTTTAAGTCTCCCAAAAAATAAACCATTTGGACAAGATTCTGTAAAAAATAAAAACCTGAGAGTCAAATAGTGACTTGTTGCTCGATGGAGAGTAATTAAAGACAATATTTGTGTTGCTTTTTGCTATGTTTCGTCGCGTTGCATCTCGCCAAAAGACAGCAAATGAAAACGGGACGGCCGACTCACAGCGGTGCAGAAATGTTCATTAATATGTGTGCTGTCTTTATAAAGAAAGAAAAGAAAAGAATGAAATAATGAAAAACTGTTTAATACAAATTCCCTTCCTGGTACGTAACTAAATGTGAAATAATATTCGCTACTTCATTAGCTTTTGAACTGCATTACATATAAAAATTAACTTAATATCAGCACAGCCTTCAGAAATGTAAACCAACAACCTAAAACAGCCTTGAAAAGACCATAAAGCTTAGTTATTCCAGTGCTGTCACACGTTTTACTCCCAAGACATATAATTCTTGTTACTAACAAACTTAACGCCCGATTGGCTGACTGAGTTTGATCAAAAAATGCTCTATCGTAAAAGTTTTTCTGCAAAGAGGAAGGTTTTGGTGCAGCTTCACTGAGCACCAGGAAAAAAATCTAATCAGCAGCTCAGTTTTTAACCAGTTGGGTGAATATCAAACAAAATAAAGTAACACAGACTCTTTTTTTATACGAATAACATCGATTATTTTTGTTTATAAAAGCACTGATGTAAAATTAAACTACAAACTCTGAGTATTTCACCACTTTGATTTCTATTCTAGAGATAAAATTCTTCTTACTCACAGATTTTTTGGCCCAAACAGCAGACTAGTCTGAAAAACGAACTATAACACTGATTATAATTTGGCCAAGAACATCTCGATAGATTCTTTTGGCCGTCTAACGTTGCGCTTCACTTAGAACAGATTTTGAGGTTCTGGCGTCGTGACGCCGTCGTGTTGGCGCGCAGCCTCTTCATTTGCAAAGATCTGTTCCTGTTTGCTGTTCCACATTCTGCTTCACAAAACCTGCTTATCACAACATCCTTCAGCTGAGCAGGATCCAAATTGACTGTTGATGTAAAAACCGCGTGTTTGCTGATGTACATGGGCCTAAGAATGTGCTATTTAGGTCGCTCTATTCATGAGCCTCAAGTCACCGGCTGAATGGAGGAGCTTCCACTCGAGCGTCTTCGCAGACCGAGGCGAGGATCTTCACGCATAAACATAAAAGTAAACATTTTGCCCTTTTGAAGAAGCACTTTTCCTAAATTCCCAAATGAGGAAGCCCCTCCGCACAACCAACAAATAAGGAGTTTGTTTAATTAACTATCATCTGAGGTGACACAAATTCAACATTTGCCGCATCCTGACTTTGCTGGCAGCACGCCTCGGTGATGTTCTCTGTGACGACTGCTTCAAAAAACTGAAATATCTGTTTCCATGTGTGCACGCACCACGTTGCTGCTCTACACTCGTCTTTAAGGTGTGTTTGCACTGCAGGTAAGAGCTGGCTGCTCCATTTATTATTAAAATGACTCAAAGTCAAGCAAACTCCTGTCACATGCTGCTGCAGCACATGTTGAAATGATTTATTTTGCTTGAATGATTTATTTTGCTTGAATGACTGTCTCTCGAGGTAAATGCTAATATTAGCATGCTAACATGTTCAAAATGAAAGACTACGCTCGCTGTTTTCCACCATCGGAGTCGTGCATCTTGACGCTAACACTAAATTAAATCTGTTGACCAGAGGGCTGCACGACAGAGCAGGATTAATGGGTTAGCAGGTACGTCAAGAGGAAGGTGATGCTAATTTGACTTTAGGATTTAAATCTGCTGTCAGAAGCGTCTCTCTATTACAGGTTCTTGTCCGATGATCGTCTTTGAGCGACACAGATTTTCAGCCGCAGTTTTATCTGCAAACCTGCTGACCTGAATGAAGCCGCGCAGCTACAGCAGGACAACCGCATGTGTGTCTGCAGGCGCTGAATCGGTGATGCAGAAAATGCGTAAATATGTTTTTTATGTTTGGTCGTGACTTGCTGCCCAGTCTGTCTGATGCTGCAGCTAATAGAACACAGGTTAGAAAATATAAGCGTCTATGGGTGTGTTGTTTATTTCAGACATGTCCCAATACTGTAAATGGGGAAAAAAAAGAAAAAAAATCTTAGAAACTGAAAATAAAGAGACCCAAAACCTTAAAATAATGTTTGAAAACGAGTCGGATGACGTTTAACTTGTGAACTCCTTCCTGCTACGTGTCTGTACGTCTCATATCTTACAGTTTCCTATTCGTATAGCCAATTAACACTTTGATTGGGTCAAAAACTGAAGTGATTTCATTACTAAAATACTTAAAATATTTAAATGAATTAAGCTTAAGAGCTCTAATGTGCAGCTGTAAAAAAATAAGCTGCTGCATTGAGTCACTGAGCGATATTAACTGACACGATCAACTGTTTTCTAGTCACAGTGCTGCAAGAAAACTGCATATTTTTCACACTTCTACATCATAACAAACTGTTCCTCTTGACTGAGATAAATGGCACGTGACTGATCCATTTCGTGTAAAAGAAAAGGCAATCAGACCAATGGAAAAAAGACCTGGTTAACAAAAAAAACTTCTATTATTTCTGATTGGGATTTTAGGTTTTGTTAAGCCAGCTAACACAAAGAAAGCCTGGATTTGTTGAACTTGCTTTGTAGTACATACTTAGATGATGGTACAGAAGGAAAACTCAAATGTTCAGCTAAAAATAAACCTGATTTAAAAAAGAAAAAAAATCACTCGAGTCATCTTTGGAGAAGCTGCACCCTGAGATCATTGTTTGATAAATGACTGCTATAAATACAGACGGTTAGCAATTAATCCTCTGATCGTTTCAGCTCCACAACCTTTTAGCTGCAAAGATGAAAAACAAGCATCAAATAAAGACTTGTCTGGCTTTAAACTGTGAATAATTAGCCGTTTTCTCACAGGGCTTCAGTCTCCTCTGAAGGACGTTTTGGACATTAGCGTCTGAAACTAAGCGAGCCGCCCGCTGGAAGGTTTCTGATTTGATTAAAAAGTGCTAAAAGCGGTACGAGACAGATTTTTCTTGACGTGAAAATAATCAGCGAGGACAGCAGGACAGTAAAATAACACAAATCCTGAAATATCTGAGCTGCTGAAGTGTCACTGAGCAAAACACGACTTCAAAAAGATGCTGTTTGGTGTAAGAATAAGGATGTTTTACAGCAGCTCCTTCTGCTCTTGTGCACCGTTTCCTCACTGAAATGTGTAAATATTCAGCTGTGGCTGCTTTTAGACATAAATCAAACTCGTTATTAACGTCTTAAAGTGCCAAACTCCCCATTTTGCATCCGTCTAGAAGCCACCAGTCATCTTGTTTCGGCTGAATCTGTGTCGCTCGGCTCTCAGGCAGCCTGTCTCCATCTTCGGCGACGTCACAAGGAGGAATCCTGTGGCAGCCAATCAGAGCGCTGCTTCCTCATACCGACAGGCCTCTGTCCTGACGGCGCAGTGAGAGGGATGCCCGGCACACTCGCTGACATCACCATCATCATCATCATCGTCGTCGTCTTCGTCATCCCTGATCTCTCACAGCGACTGTGTGAACACCGAGCAGCTTCCTCCACTGTTCTGCTCTTTTCTGCTTCAGTCTAAATTTAACAAACTGTCACGTTTCCTCGCTGCTTCTGTCCACAAGCATCAGCGCTTCATCCACACTGTGACAGCAACAACCAGCCAAATGCTCCGCCAACAGCATACCGTCCTCACAGCTCCAGTAGAAGAGGAGTAAAATGTCAAACACCAAAAAAAAAACCTGTCCAGTCGCATTTTACTGAAGCTCTTAATGCTACAAAGACCAGGACGACTGGAGTCCAGCTGTACATTTACATTATTAACACAAATAAACACTGGCTGGTTTCAAAGGCGCGTTATCTTTAAAACAAATAAACGAAAACTGGCAATATATATCAGAACCAGAAACTGGAAAAACAGAAACAGCTGCCCTCCATTAACAGCATGGGTAACTGTAAATAATGTCCACA
>NW_007579232.1:91954-166409 GCF_000690725.1 Stegastes partitus
GTGACATCTGTACATTCTCATCACATTCTGCCGTGAATTAATTTAAATGTCCCGTACGTTGCCCCTTCTCAGTAAATTCATCAAAGTCTCACACGTCCCCAGAATGTCTCTTTCATCAGCTCGAAATGAACATTTAACTCCTAGCTTTGTTTTAAACGTTTCAGTGTCTGCAGCTTTAAATGCTCCGGCTGGCTCCGCCCCCTTCAGGAAGAAGACTCTCTGCTTCAGTGATTGACAGCTTGAAGCAAAACAGTGAGAGATCAGGACCTTCTATCACTTCTGACTTGTTCTCTCAGGATCATTCTACGTGCTAACATCTCGTTTTAACTCCTGTGTTTGGTGTCAGACGACGTTATAAAATCAGTATTTTAAATGAAGCTGCTGCTGGTTAACGTGTGAATGAGTTTCAGTCTCTGTTTGATCCTCGTTCTGCCGTCTGACAACAGAAACAGAAACATCTGTAGATGAGAGCAGCTTTATTGTGAGTCCAGCTGATATTAAAATGCAGCTTAATGAGCACAGAGAGCAGGAGAGAAGCTACCAGATGGAGACATGAAAACACAGTGACCCACCCAGTCCTGGTTCACTGGTTTACATTAAAGCTTCCACAGAACTCTGAGCTGTGCTAACACGCTTACACCAGGGTTTTTCCATTGTTGTGGGGATATTAGCATCAGTAATAATCCACTGGGTGTTCAGTTCCTCAGATGCTGGCAGTGCACGAACACTCTGGTGTTCACTCTTGCAGCCAACAGCAGAACATTTGGTGGATTTCAGGTTTTTTCAAGTCCATTTGAAGAAAATTTGAGTCATTCTGGATTCATTTTGAGTCACATTGAACATATTTTAATTAATATTGAACACGTTTGAAGTAATTTTCAACATATTTCACTAAATTCTGGATGCGTTTTGAGGCATTTTGGACAATTTTTCAGGTCATTTTTGCCTGAAAGTTTGAGTGCACGAAGACTGTCGTGTTCAGTCTAACAGCAGAACATTTGGTGAGTTTTTGCTCGTGGTTTGGACATTTTAGAGTTCAGCAGAAGCAGCTGTAGAAGGTAAATAAACCTGTTGGACTGAGAGGCAGCTGCTCATTCTGATTGGTTCACCTGGAAGCAGTGAGGGGGCGGAGCTACACAGAGCTGGATGACTATTGGTTAGTTAGGTGTGAGGTAAACTCTGGCTCGCTTGTAAATCTGTGAGGCTGGTTGTAGGGGTTTAAAAGAAGGGCAGACATTTTGTTAAAAGCCTCCTCCTGTTTGGGACTAAACCACGAGGAGAGGAGTCGAGGAATGAGAAGAGGAGAGAGTGTGGCGACAGCGAAAATGGAAAACGAATGACTGACCGTCGGGGGAGAACTGATCTCGTTCGAACACAGTGACACAGAGAACGTCCTGCTCCAGGTCCTTAATAAAAAACTGACAGTTGGAGTTCCACTTAGGATTCAACGTGTCCTGCAAAGACAGAAAACAACAGACTGAAGACAGAAACAATAAACAGGCTCACAGCTGCACAGTATTACTACCACTAACAGGTTTATTAATAGAGCAGATTTCCAATCAGGAGCACGACAATAAAACCTGAAAACAAGGCAGTAAAACATTAGAAAAGACCTAAAGTATTATAAAAATGCCAGTTTGTACAGGTGAGGTTTTTTTTAAAAAAGCTGGTTGCATTTATTCATTTATTATTAGACTAAAACAACAACAAAAAAGGCTGCTAATAGATGTTTCTAAGCCTTTAAATAATAATGAGTAACACTAAATCCCACCTGTAATGTTTTTGTGATATGGCACTGGGAACCCATGGTCACCTCACAGTACGGGTTGCTTTTACCTGGAGACACAGAGAGCAGCAGCTTTGAGATGAACTGTTAATCCTGAATGTGAGCGACAACGCGTGATTAAATAAAGCAGACTTTGATGTGAGGAGAGCGTCCGTACCGTGGGAGCGACAGGGTTTGAGCTCGATTCCCTCCACGATGTTGACCATCAGCCTGCCGATGCCTGTAGCCCTCTGAGAACGAACTGAAAACACACAAAAAAAACTAAACTCAGACTCTGTTCTGTTAATCTGACAACATCCGAACACGTCGGCTTCATGTCTGAACCAACAACCTGCTCAGTTTCCATTAAAAGATGCAACATTTCACTTTCAAGGGAAACTATTTAGGGACGACAGTTCCCACATGTTGCCACCAATAATCATCCAAAAACCACCACAGAGAGTCGTTCCTCGGAGTTTATTAAATACCTGCAGCCTCAAACAGCAACAGGATCCATAACAGCGTCTCCAAAACAAGACGTGCACGTTTACATATTGAGCAACATCATTAATTAATCATAATTATAAATGATCCCCAACATGGAGACAGAAACGATCTAACAGGAAGTCCTGCTGTTGTAAAGTCATAGTTGGATTATTATCGCACACAGAGATTTTAAGGTTTAGAAAATCACAATAAACTGCTATGTGGACACTTTAATAAGAACAAAGAAGTTTGGATTTAGTTTGTTATTACATAACTGTGCATTCGGTGTCATTTATGCAGAACATCACAGAAACAGAACGCCGTCGCTTCAACACATTCATGAGGACGGTGATGTTGCTCATGTCTATAAAAGGCTGAAGTCATCATTTATTTTACAATATAAGCATCAGGTCGACCAGAGCGGGCCGATACCTAAATACGCCTTCTCCCTCTTCTTCTTCTCCGTCTCGATGAAGAGTTCTGACGCCGCCTTGATCTTCTGAACCCACGCCGTCCTGGAAACACACAAAGAGACAAAATAAACACAAAACCTTCAGCTGTTTGCACTGAAAGTCCAGAACTGAGTGAGAATCATTCACAAAACTTGCAAAAGAAAACTCAGACAAGCCCACCAACTGTCTCGTAACGTTTCCATTAGTTCTCATATTTTAGATTTTTTCTATAAACTGTCACTGATTTATTGAACCAAAGTCTGATATGAACTTGTTTAGATTAAAAATAACGTAAATAACAAATCATGGTACTTTCATGTGACAGCTTCACAAACTAAAACTGGTTTTAGTCAATAATTCAGATCAAGGATGGTTTGAAAAGACATGTTGGTTTTCATTTCATCAGTCCTTTTCTAATGTTATGTGGAGAATAAAACACCGTCTGAATCTTTACTGACTGGCTGCCATCGTGATGTTCTTCTTAAAGTTCATTATCATTTATTTTTTCTTGAGGAAACTCAGCAGCTACAGTTTCTACAGAAAGTATTTACCTCATTTTAAAATTTTCCCCATTTATTGTTTTTCAACACTGAGTCATGGTTCATAGAATTTGGGTTTTTTTGGACAAGAATTTACTAAAAGACTTTTTCATGTCAGATTATTACAGCGTCCAGATGTGAAGACGAATCCACACAAGCTGCAGGTCATCGACCAAATATTTACACATTTAGTCATTTTATGTTTCATAGTTTTAATTAATGGACGTCACTCTGCAGAAACCTGCTTTCACTTTGACATTAAAGAGTCTTTTCTTTGTAAATTCATGTCAAAAAAAGCCAAAACATACAGACCTGGAGGTTTAAAAGCAATAAAAGAGGAAAACTTCCAGAAGTCAGACTTTTATTTACACTGGAGTGTTTCTGAATTACTCTCACACCAAAACATGAGTCGAACATTTAAAACTTCACGACTCTCGTAAGTCACAGGACGATTTCTGACGAACCAAAAAACACAACCGTCTGTAAAAACCAGTGTTTGATTTGTGTGTCTTTGTGTTGTGCGTTTGTTACCGTTCGTTGATGCTCTCGGCTCTCAGCGTGTAAACTCTGTCGATGTGGGAGATGTGGAACAGCGGCTCGTCTCCCGACGGATCCGTCGGCAGCTTCACTAATACTTCGTTCAGGAAGATCGGCTGGAAGAGACGACAGTCATCAGGAGTCGCACTGACGCAGCGCTGACACAAAGAAAACTGCTTCAAATGTGTCAGGAAGAAAAAAAAATGTTTGAAGACATGAAACTGTAAAAACTGAGAGAATTTTCAACTTTTAAACGGTTCTCGAACTCCTCGTCTGTGACCTGCTGCTCAGTCAGATACAATCATTAAATCACTTTATTCTGCATGTCACGTGTAAATAATACAACAACACATTCTGCACTTAAGGCAGCAGTTATATATCTGTAGTATATGGGGTCAGATTTTTTGCAGTATCAGTAACACCTGTAGACATGTACATGGTGGTTCTGTTTACATCGAGGACTTCATATCGCAGTGAGGAGAATGTAACAGGAGCACAAAGTTCAGAGGATTTAATTAATTAGTTAAGATGCAAAGTGTTGCTGCTGCAAGTTTTGGAACAAGTCATGGAAAATGGAAACGGTCCTGGTTGTACATCAGCTGAGCCGGCGTGTGATGTCGGTCGTCTTACCGTCTTGTACATGCGATACTGCAGGTGTGTTTTTGACGAGAACACTTTGTCTGATCCTGATGAGCCCAGAGGTTTGGTCACCTGAGACACAGAGATGAGTTTGTTCATTCATTTACAACTCAGAAATAAAAACGTGAGCAACAAAACCACTTGGACTGCTCGAAGCTTTGATGAGGATTAAGACCAGTTCATGGATCCAGAAGCAGATAATCGATGTGCAGACGCTTCTAACAGACACACACAGTCCATCACAGACGATGTGAAGTAACACAAACTAGCTCACACACATCACATCACAACCATTACGCTGCTTAATGCAAAAGAAAATGTGCACCGTTCTAATTTTTGATGATTAATCTACAAGAATCTGACTCTGATTGAAGGGTTCTGGGATGCACTGAGACTTAAAACTTCATTTAAAAGACATAAAATGAGCAAAGAAGCCCTGAAAGAGAAGATCTGGTCGCACAAAGAAACCGGTTTCAGCTACAGAGAGGACGTTGACCTAAAAACAGTTTGTCCTACGAAGCCGACATCACACCTGCAGAAAGCAACACCTGTCCTGAATCAAGGCTCAATAACAACAACAGAAAAGTGAAGCCGGAGCTTCGTGTCTCAGACGGACCTGCGTCAGCAGCAGGAAGTCGTTGAACAGGAACCCGTAGAGCTCTTTGCTGCTTTTGGCTTTGAACAGCTTCCCGCTGTGCAGGAACTTCCTCGGACCCAAACAGTTGGTGACCGAGTTAAACACCAGTTGCTGCAGGACAGAAAAGAGAGAGACTGGTTTGAGTTTCCGGTTAGAAAAGAGAGATTATTACAGATCAGTAGAAGATCTGACTGTGAGGGAAACGCTGACACCAAACGGCTGCTGTTCACATCAGATATGACTTAAACTAACGTGTATCATCATTGAACTGTGGTTCCTTCGTGTCTAACAGTTTGTTTCTTTGTGTGTTTGCTGCGGTTCACCTCTGACAGTCCTTCACACTGGACATGAGCCTGAATCCACTCCAGACGATCAGAGTTTTCTTTCTCTCTGACGCCTTCGTTCACCTGAAAACACACAAACACACCATCAGTAAAAACCTCACACACATCCAGCGAGTTTCACCAGAGTGTTCGTGTGTTCACCTGAGAGCACAGCTCCTCAGCCTTCTCCAGAGCAGCCTTCAGATGACTGTGGTCCGGATGAGACTCTGGAGTGTTTTCTAGGATCTGAAGCAGACGGATCGATCAGAAAACAGAGAAACGAGCTCGCACAGGAAGTAGATGAACGTGTGAGAGTTCAGGTGAACGTCTGAGCGTCGGCTACGTACGTTCTTGATGATGAGAGGGTAGCGGGTGACTCTCTGCATGGGCTTGAGCAGGAAGCTGGACAGAGGCATCCCCTTACACCGGGGGTCCATGGCCAGCCGCTGCAACACAGAACACGTGGATTTAACACTTTAATTTGCATTTTTACACCTTTTTACAAACCAATGAAGTAAAAATGGAGACAAAGAGCTTGTTTTTCAGGAGTTTCTGTGCTCTGAACAGCAAGAATTCAAACTTTCAGCTGTAAAAGTCTGACTTAATGCTGCATATTTTATTATAACATAAGACTAAAGATTACCACAGACTGATTAACCATAATTATTCAGGTAACAGTTGTTAGAAAGACAGAAAAAGTTTATTTCATCCAAAACAATGCAGCTCAAAGTAGTTCTACATTTAAAAAGAGCCGAGATAACAGCTCAACACGTCTCCTACCTTGAGGAAGTCTTTGATCTCAGGGTTGTCGTCGGTTTTCTGCTGAATCAGCGTCGCTCCGTTCAGCTGACACGAGCAGAACCTGAACCCAGAAATGGACCCCAAGGTTAGAAGACGTTTTAACGTTTGCTGGCGTTTTAAAGAAGCAGACTGACGACGGACAGAACCTGATGTACGGCTGCATGTGAGGGAGCTGGTTGGTCAGGATGTCGCCGATCATCTTCACCGGCATCCGGTCGCCCGACATCTTCTTCCTCACCCTCAGAGCTCTGCATGAAACACAACGGGTCAGTAAATCTTGGTTTTCTGTTTTGCCCTCATCCGAGGTGATAATTAGACGCTAACACAATCAATCAGAACTAAGGACATGAAGGTTCTTGTCTCATCAGTCAGAGGAATAAACAGTCAAACTGAAACATTCGAGCTGCCTGCTTAAGTCGACCGATGCTTTGGTTTGAGGTGTTTTACTTGAGCAGCTTGATGTTGCACATGATGAGCTCCTTCCAGTTGACGAAGATCATGGCCACCTCCTTCTCCGTCAGCAGCTCGCACTCCAGCAGAGGTTTGTGGAAGATCTAGACACACATGCAGGAACATTACTGTGAGAAAACAGCAGTTTACTGGTCGAACTGGAATAGAATCATCCTGTGATCTTTACTGGTGTGTCCCAATAGTCATGTGCAGCGGCTTATTGTATTTCATGTAGTTGTTTTACTCTCCTGCTATCTTGTGTGATCAGTTTTATTTTTTCTTCTTAAATATTTCTTGCATTGACAGCCCTTGTGAACCAGGATTTCATTCTGAATGATCTGGTGCATATTTATTCTAAATAAACAGTAAAAAAACTATCAATCTATGTAAAAAAACAAAAACATAAAACATAAAAATTCTGCACTCTGTGACATAAATAAAAAGCCACGAGTGACTCAGCTGAGATCGACGGTCACGTTACAAAAATTCAGGGATTTCTTTTTTAAGGTTGAACTGCAGAAAACTATGGACATAAATGTAAAAATGCTAAATATTTATATGATGTGGTTGATTTTCCAGCATTGGTGGCAGCCGTGGGCACCTAAACATGTTGGTAAAATAAATCATCTTCATCTCTTTCAGCTTTATGTAATATTTCTGGAGCAAAAAACGGCCACAAGCTGCTTCAGAGGGTGACAACAGTTAAATTCTACTAATAATCTGCATCCACGGGTGGACCAGAAGATATCCTCCTGATATCTCGGCTGATTTCTTTAGATGTTCCATGTCGTCACACAAGGCAGCAGCGTGTTTGAGGTGTGCCTCCAATTAACTCAGATGTCGTCAATTAACCAATCAGAAGCTTTGAAAGCTGTGACATCATCATCTGGGCTTTCCCAAACAGTTTGAAGGCATCTTAGTGGATGTAAACTTCTGGATTTAGAGAAAGTAGTAAAACATTCTCTCTCTCATTATTCTGGCGTTTAGTAAATAGAGATAATGTTGGTAATCCTGAGTGACCCGAAACAGGAAAAGTTTAGTCTGATTTAATGCCAGATAGTGAGAAAAAAAGGTTTATGTCTTTTTATAGAGTGTCTGTAAACGTCTGGTTTCAACTGTAAATGTCAGTTCAGAGCATGAAGTGATGTCCTCACCTCCGTGACGAGCTGCAGGTCGTTGACGTAGTTCTCCTCGGTGACGATGAGCTCGTGGATGTAGCCCTGCCGCTTCCTCTCCATCGGACTGAGCATGTCCAGCAGGTGGAGGTCGGCGCACCCTGAAACGCAAACACACCGACACAGACAGACACGCAGCCCGCCGTCAGACAGACATCCTCCAGCACGGCAACGAGGAGAAGAAGAAGAAATGATGCTGCCGGACGTCAACAACGCATACATACCTGAGGCCGACACGCCGGCTCTGGGCGAGAGTTTGAGTCGAGAGTTTGTCACGTTTACTGGTTCGATAAGAGTCTGTGATGTGTTCGGTGGAATTGTGTGAAACCAGTCAGTTTAAAAAAAAAAGGTCAGAAATGAAATAAAAGTCCAGTTTTCCTCTGTGGCATCTGCTCTTCCTGTTTCAGCTCGTATTTATGTGCATTTATTAGGATATTTATGACTTTTGACACCTCAAATTACTGAAAAATTCATCCAAAAAAGAAGAAAAAAAAAAGATTTACAGAGATTCTGATGTATTTTAAGGCTACTGATCCCTAAATGTAGCGAGATGCACTAAAACCACAGCCTCGAAAGGGTTTAAAGACATTTTATACACAAAATATTCAGAAACTAACTCTTCTGCAGCTTTGTTTTATTTATTATTCAACCCTATTGCGTGAATTTATTATAATATTTATAGCTTTTGACACCTTAAATTGCTGAAACTTGTATGTAAAAAAGGAGAAAACAAGAATTTGACACATTCAGATTCGTTTTAATGCTACTGATCCCTAAATTTAATGAGATCTGCAGGTTTTATGCACAAAATATTCACAAACTATGTGATTTCTTGCCCTAAAAAGTGCATGTTTCCTGTGCAGGTTCTTCTTTGTTACTATATCAACTGTTTAACCAGATTATGTGCATTTATTGGTTTTGATGATTCCCCAAATTACTAAAAACTTAATGCAAAAAGTAAGAAAAAAAAAGAAAGATTTGACACAGATTCAGATTCATGCTGCTGATCCCTAAATGCTGCAAAATTCACCAAAACTGCAGCCTGTAGATGGTTTTAAATGAAATGAAAAATACTTTATTTATCCCAGAAGGGAAATTCAATCTTGTTAAAGCGCTTTTTTTTTCAAATCAGTATAACATATATTCTATACAACAACAACAATCATTCAGTCAGATGCTTTAATGAAAGATAAGATTTAAAGATGCTTTATACACAAACTATACTCTATAAAATATATATAATATCCAGAAAGTAGGTTACTTTTCTGAAAGCTGCCACTTAATTTAGTATGTGACCAGATTATGTGCATTTATTAAGATATTTATGACTAAAAACTAAAAGAATGACACAGATTCAGAATCAATTTAATGATAATCATCTCTAAACTTAGAAAATGCACTAAAACTGGAGCCTGTAGACGGTTTTAAAGACGTTTCATACATGAAACATTGTTGTCATCAGGCTCTGCTGCAGTTATCAGCAGCTTTTCTGGTCCTTCAAGGGAAAAGTTGAGTTCAACAATGATGTGGTTGTGCAGAAATCAAGAGGTATTGTTACCTTTAGGCCACTAAGGGGCAGTGCTGGAGCATTAAAGTGCCTTTTTCACTGATAAAAACTGCAGCTGGTGATAAGATCTGAACACTCAGGTGAAGCAATTTGGTTCAATAAAACTTGAAAAGTTAAGATTTTCTGCAAAAACAGGGCCACAAATGTGAAATTACGTGTATCTTTTATTCCAAAACGAGCCCTTCTAGTGTGAAGTTTCCTCGTTTTCGCTAACATGGTGTGTGTGTGTGCGGATGAGAAACGAGAGCAGCCGACTGAAGTCTGTCTCAGAGCGTTTAATCATCAGGACCAGTCAGATTCACCGCTTCACCAAAAATCTCCACCAATAAAACCTCGGGACACATTTCTGCTAACGGCGCTACGCTAACATTCTGTACAGTTCATTCACTCGCTCATTCACGCCTGTGTGTGTGTGTTTCCACGCGTCCATAAAATCACTCCATTCGTCACTCATTCATCGATTCACTGACACCAAGTGCATTCTGGGTGCATTTGGCTTGGCTGCTCATCCATTCGTCCCATCATCAGAGTCGCTACTTATTCCCACACGAAGCAGCGACCGTTACCTCTCATTAGATTAAGTACAGATCATACAGAGCTTTATTATCTTTATAAACAGACCAGACTGGAGCAGAGCCACGTTCCTGAGCAACAAGTGTTCTGTTAAAAATGGTAAAATGTGAAGGAAAACAAAAACAAGAAGCGTGTGATTCTTCCACCTGAAACGGGGATGAAACCGCCTGCAGGTGGCAGAACGCGGTAACAGGATGATAGGTTTGAGTTTGTGTGACGTAAAACGTGGTTCTGGTCGAGTTCTGGTCTTTGTTCTCAACTAAAATCCTCCGACTGCGACGAGTCTCGACCGTCGGCAACCAAACTGACAAAAAAACTCCGACCCCGAACGCTGGAGTCGGTTTAAAACATCGCTCCCAAAAACGAACCAAGTTTATTTAAAACAAACAAACAAAAAAAAGAAAAAAAATGCCGACGGTCTCGACTCGTCCACCAATCAGAGCGCTTCACCTCCAATACTGACACGCCGAGGAGCCAATGGGATCCAAGCAGGTTAATAATATTATCCATAACAATAACAACTCTATTGCTTGTTGTATAAAAAGATCGATAATTGTCTCGTTGGGTTTTTTTTGTTTTGTGTTTCCGAGGGTAAACATTAAAATCACAATACTGTCATCTGAATAAACAACAACAAAACAATACAAATCTGATATGGCAACCCCTACAATACTGGTCTGTTGCTATGGGAACAAACGGAGGGAAAGGCAAAGACGCACACGAAGCTGCTGCTAAAAAAAAAAAATCAGATTTATTATAAAGATTCAGCCGCTGGAGCCTCAGTTGGGAAGTTCTGGTTTAAACTCTGGTTTAAAAATGTCTGAATTCACGGCAGCGCGTTGTAGGGGTGAAAAGATTGTGCAAGGTTGCAAGTGCAGCGCGATGAAGAACATCGCAGATGAGCTAAACAAAAAAAAGCCTCCAAGGTGCGTCGCGATGTGGAAAAAGTTCACATTTCACCCGTCTGTGAAGTTAGACAAAAAAAGCGGAACTATTTAAAGGAATAGTTTGACATTTTGGGGGAATAAACTCTTTATTTTCTTAGCAAACGAGCGACAAGTTCGATATCTGTGCGCTAGTCACGCTAAACATGCTAGTGTGATCCATTTAATGCTTCCAGACTTAATGCTAAGCTAAGCTAACCAGGGTTAATTCGCCCCAAAACGTCAAACTTTAAACTGGAATGATTCAAATCGTTCCACCCCTACGTTGTGGTTTGTGTTTTTGGTACTGAATCTTGGTCTGACCCTCGGTAGCGCATCCCGTCACCATAGCAACAGATAAAACAACATGTAAACAAACAAAAAACAAAACAAAAACAACAGAAGATGAAACGGAGCTTTAAAGTTAATACATATTCAGACCTACTGTGGGTAAAAACCGTGTGTGTGTGTGTGTTTTGTACCGTGTTGTGTGGTTTGGTTAGCCGCTACGCTAAAGCAGTGGCAGCTCTCTACGCCTTCTCGCCTCCTGCCCTAGAAAAGCGAGGCGGGAGGAGGAAAAACGAAAGAAGGGCGGCAGCGTCGACGGGGCTGCGGCGTAGCCTTTAGCTGCTGCGGGACGCATCTCAATACTGCCTCGCCTCCTCTCCTTCATCTCCTTCGCGGGGGGGAAAAAAAAACGAGGAAGGAAGCAGGAAGTAGAGGAAAAGTCTTTGGCTTTGAGGAGAGCAGAGGTGGAGAAAAAAAGGCGACGAGGGCAAACATTGAGACGTGTCCTCCAGCAGATAGTGGGTCTTTCTGTGAAGCTGTGGGAGGGGGAGGAGTTAGTGAGGGGTAGGGGGCGGAGCCAGCGCTTTTTGACTGACGGGTGGGAAGAGAAGCTGCTGAACCAATGGGAGCGAGGTTAAAAAATAAAAAATAAAAATAAAAAATGGAAGGAGGGAGGAAGGGGATGAGCCGATTCTAATGACAGAATCTCCCTTAAAGCCACAAAATGACCCACTATCCACTTTACCACGCGAGCACAGGGCTGGTTAAAGTGTGTGTGTGTGTGTGTGTGTGTGTGTGTGTGTTTGCGGTTAAGGTGTGTGTGTTTGTGTGTGTTTACAGTCACTGTGATCCAGTCAAAGCATCAGTCCAATGTCGGAGGGAAGGAGCTCAATAGTCTCCTTCAGTCTCCTCCTTTCTCCCTTCACTCCTCGTCTAAACACCTCGGAGCAGGTAGAAGAGGAGCAGAAGAGGAAGAGGAAGAAGAGGAGAACAGTAGTAGAAGAAGAAGAAGAAGAGGAGGAGGAGGAGGAGGAGAGTGGAGGAGGAAGAGGAGGAGGAGAGGAGTCCTGACTACTGATCTCCCTCCTGTCTGGAGCCAGAGCCTTAGATAAACAGAGTTTGGCCAAGTCCAGTCAGAGCCATGCATAGACAGAGTTCTGCTCTTAACGTTACAGTCTGTCTGTGTGTCTGTCTGTCTCTCTCTCTCTCTGGCTTCTACTGGTGGAGAGGCGCCATTTCCGGGTCATGTGACCTCTTGCTGCTGTCCCATTGGTTGAGTGGCCTAGTGGGCGTGGCCTAGTGGGTCTCTTTGAGGGCTTTGAGGAGAGGGGGGTTCTGGGTAATGATATGATCCTAGAGAGAGGACGACAACAACAACATCAACAAAAACAACTAAACAAAACAACAACAACAAGAACAACAACAACAAGAACAACAACAACGAGAACGACCAGTCGGGTGCTAGAGGTGGGTGGAGCGTGCAGCAAGACAGAGTGTGGAGGTGTGGGCTAACCGGGCGTAGAGCTGGAGGAGGCAGAGCAGAGACCGAGTCGGACGGAGGATCACATCTGATAAACTGAAGAGAAAAGCTCAACATCAGCAGCTCTCCAGGATTAATCCATGATGTTTGGCAGCAGGAGGAACTTTGAATTCACTCAACCTGACAGAGACGTCGAGTTGTTCAGCTTTTACACAGAGAGGCGTTTAGATAGCTGTTATCGTTTGGTCTTTACTTTTAGTGATTTACTCACGATCAGATTTACAGAATCTGGAAAATATCTACAGAACCTGCACATATGTCTAAATACAGCTGCATCGGTATCATATTCTAATTTATCTTCAGTGAAATGATTGTTTTTTTTAGTTCTTAATGCACCAATAATCACTGTTTCCATAGGTCATACTCGCGTGTGCTATTTTTCTATTATATTTTTTAAATTTGCATATTTCTTAGTGTAAATAAACAAAAGAAACTGCTGTCTGATTGCTGCTTCACTTCATTGTTCGCGTTGCAACGACAATAAGGAATTCTAGTTTTGTTGCTGCTTTGGATTTCTGTTTAAACTGTTATAACTGTTTAAAAGCTAAAACCACATCAGTAATCGTCAGAATGTTGCAAACCAGCCCTGATGGTTGGTCGACTCCTACTCTGACTCTATTAATCTGTTTTCCAGAATATTAATGGATAACAGCTTTGTTAGGGGATTCTTTAAGTCAACAAACAAACAAAAACGCTCCAAATTCTCTGCGTTTCTGTATTTTATACCACTATATATTAAAACTCTTTGGGTTATTAACTCGGAAGAAAAAATATATTTTAGCTGCAGCCACAATTCATCAGTTTATGTGATTAAAACACCCAAATGACAGTCCTGGAGTCATTGTTTATAAGTTTAGTGATAATTAAACAATTATTGATGAACCGTTCTACATTTACCGCGCGGTAATTGGTTTGTTCATCAAATCTAAATCACCTGCAGACATCACGTCATCCAACTGAGAGCAGATGAACTGAAATATCTTCCAGGAAGTGAAGCACTGATTCCTTCTGCATCAGATTCAACCTGATCGTGTGTTTACTGAGCAGTAACACGCTGAGGCTCAGAGGGCTGAAACTGTGGAGCAAGTTTAATGTGTTAGAAGGTCTGTTGAGCTTAAAGTCACGGCGTTCGTCTTATTTAACCTGCTGGGTCACCATGGTAACGGATGCTGCACCGCTGACCTGCTCCAGAGGAGGTTCTGTTCAGAGTTTAGATTAAAACTGTCTGGAAGAAGCGTGTCCCTTTAAGCACGATGAAATCTGCAAACCTGCTGAGCTGTACGTCAGCAATGCACTGACTGAAGCAGCATCACTGTGTGCACAGGAAGCGACACGCACTGAGTTAAAAATGATGGAAAAAATGCAGAAAAAGGTTTTTATATTTGGTCCAATATTGCAGCCAAGTCACTTATACACGGCTGCTACTGCAGCTTATGTAACACACAGAAAATACTCAAAAATTAACATTTATTTTACCGTAACTTTGCAATAAACAAAAGTAATTTCCTTCATTTTAGACAATGTCAGACCTAAATGCACGTCTACAATATTATGTTTAAATGGCTGAAGTTTAAACTTTAACAGAGCTGTAAATATTGCAGTAACAGTTTCCTACCAGCGTTTCTCTCTCTCTCTTTTTTTTTTACTGCATTAAAGTTGTAAATTTATTAGAGCTCTCCATTATATCAACCTGTTTATCCTGAGCAGCACACGATTGGTTCATTTTGTGAGGAAGAGGAGTAACGTGATGCCTAAAACGCCTTCTTCTTATTATCAGAGCTTACACAGAGTTTGAAGAACAAAACCTGATTAACTAAGAACATTAATTATCACCATTATCTCTGGTTGGGCTTTTAGGTTTTGTTGAACACAAATAAAGCCCGGACATGTTAAACTTGCTTCACATTGCAGCCCCTCAGGAGTCTCAAATCTGTCTAGATCTGGTTCAGTCGCTGCTCTGCAAACTCCAAGTCTGTGGTGGATCATGCTGAAGGGAAACATGCAGGGAGGCGGGAAAAAAAACACACTTGCACACTAATGCACACGCATGCATGCACATACACACCGTACAAACACACACAGACACCACCCAGAGGTGGTGCATGACGGGGGGTTATCAAAGAGGCCCAGAGGAGTGTCGGGGTGAGAGGTGAGAGGTCGCACCGGCCAAAGACTGAGAGAGGGACAGCATCTCCACACCTGGCTCTGGGTGTGTGTGTGTGTGTGTGTGTGCAGGAGAGAGTGTGTCACACCACGTTGTGTTCACACCGAGTTAGTATGTCGGTTTTAGTATCTGCTGTGTGTGTTGTGTGCGCCACGCTGCGGTGTGTGTGTGCGTCTGTGCGTACTCACACTGCGTGCTCGGGTCGGTGTCTGTGGTGAGCTTGACGTAGTTGCTCGGAAACAGCCCCTCCCTCCCGTTCAGCTCCCCCTTCCACCAATCACAGTCGTCCTTGTTGAGCACGGTGATCACCTGGCCCTTCTGGAAGGCCAGCTCGTCGTCGTTCTGCGCCACGTAGTCGTACATGCCAATCACCTGGCACAGAGCTACAGCAGACGGACAGAACGTCAACACTTCCAGCTTTAAGTGAGTCCACGTGTATCATAAACTGCATTTCAAAGTGGTTTTTCTATGTTCCTAGTCTCATAATTGCATATTCATGGTGTAAAATCTCACATTTTAGTCTCTTGAACCCTCTGAACCCCACAGCAGGTATGAAAAGCAAACAGTCAGAAACTGTTAAAGCAGAAATAATTGCAAGATTGTGATCGAATCATGTACGATGTGCTGTTTCTTTAGGAAAACGTAACCAAATCTCAGCTTAACATCACAATATTTCATTACAATCCCCTCATTCTACATGTCTCATTTAAAACTGTGTGAAAAACAAACCCTCTTCTAATCACATTATGTAAAAAAATTTTTAAAAATTGTGCTCCTCGGCACAACTTTAAAACCACGACTGACTCAGCTGTGTCCAACAGTCATGTGACAAAAATTCTGAAACTTCTCGGTTGAACTGCAGGCTGTGTTTACACAAAGCAGAGACAAGCATTAGATACAAACTAAAATGTAAATAAATATCTATGCTATGTAGAATCCCTGCTTAGCATTAGCATGAGCCTCAGGTAACTAGCTAAACCAGTCAGAAACCTTTAAACAACATGAAGCTGCAGATTGTATCAACACAACTGCCACAGTCAGCAGCTAGACAGCTGGGAGGTCAGCAAACACACCTGTAACTCCACCTCATGAAACACTCTGAGGTTCCACCCGGTGGAACAAACAGGTACTGCAGCAAACACATTTTCTGACATGCATGTCGTTTGTTTTCTGCTTTACTGGTCAATATGTTTTGAATCTATTAAATAAATAACAGTTATTAATCACCCCCATCTCCTTTCCTTACGGCTGTTTATAATAACGATGCACCTACATGATGCTCACACAATAACAACACTCCCTTAAGAGCATATTGTGTCATCCACTCAAGGCTCTTTGTGGTAGGAGTTGTGGTAGACTGGGTGGACTTGTGTCGGCATACCTGTGCTGGCAGGAGCCAGTTTAGGAGGCGTTGGCTCTGTGGGCGTTGTCTTGCTGGTGCTGGGGCTAAGCAGCTTCACGTAATTGGCTGGAAACCAACCGATCTGACGCTTCTTCCCTCGAGCCTGGACGAATAAGAACAGAGCGTGAAATCAGCCATTAGTCAACAAGATGTGCTTTCTCAGAGGATGTAAATAATTTAACCCTCTTAACCCCAAATGTGTCATATATTCTTTAAAGAGCTGCTGGATGCATGTTCCAACAGATTTTCAGTGTAACTGAACTTGTTTAGGACATTGTGGAGTTTATTTTCCACCTCATATCAAAGACAACACGTCTGCAGGTATTTCAGTGTTGTGTTGGTGTACCTGCAGCTCGCCCTCCCACCAGCCGCCAGGGTTCTTTTTCCTGATGAGGATCAGCTGTCCTGGAGCCAACGTCAGCTGCTCTGCTCCCGTCGCACTGTAGGGGGCGATCACCTGGGCGATCTCTGGACGGGTGAAGGACAAGGACAAGGACAAGAAAAAGAAGAAGAAGGAGAAGAAGAAAAGGGAGAAAAAGAATGAGAAGAAGATTAAGAAGAAGAAAGTGAAGGAGGAGAAAAGGAAAAAACAAAGAGATGACGAAGATGGCAACCGAGAAGAAAACAGAAAAGATGACGTCCAAGAAAACAAAAAAAAGGACAAGAAAAGGGGAGATGAAGAAGGAGGAGAAGACGGAGCAGGAAAAGATGACGAAGATGACAAAGAATGACAAGAAGAAGAGGAAGGAGTAGAAGGAGGAGAAGAAGAAGACGACAAAGGAGAAGAAGATTAGGAAGAGGAAGGCGAAGGAGGAGATGACAAAGAAAGAGGAGGATAAGAAGACAAAGAAGAAGACAAAGGAAAAAATGAGGAAGGAGAAGAGGAGGAAGAAGAAGAACAAGAAGAAGAAGGTTAGTTCTGCTCCTGTAGCACCTGAGGGTTTTTTAAAAATCTGCATTCATGGTTTCAGTTAAAACACAAGTCAGCTGATCTCCGTTATCAACGGCTTCAAGTTTGAAATACACAGACATAGATATGTGAAGTGAAAGATAATGTCATGTTTCTTTTTTTTTTACACAGATTAGACTTTTAGTACAGTTTCGTAGCAGCCATTAAACAGTGGCAGCAGAGCTGGAGGCTCACCTGGCTTCTTCCCGAGGCTGCCCGTCTTCCCTGCTGGTCCCAGAGACTGAAAACACAAATTCAGATCAACAGTTACTGATGTAAACATCTGGATTTCCTTTTCTAGTCCAACCTGATCAGGTCTAACCGAGCTCTTACCTCCGACGCTGAGTCTCGTGGTTTGACGTAGTTGGACGGGAAGACGCCGGTCTTCCCACCGACCATCCCCGTCCACCAATCCCCTTCTTTCCTGGTCACCATGACGACGTCGCCCTGCTGGAAGCTCAGGTCTCCCTGTTCGCTGCTCTCGTAGGTGTACATGGCGACGTATTCTGTACGGGAGCACGAGGACAGAGTCAGTGACGAGGATCCACCTGAGCTAAAAAACGTGATCATCGACGTTCGTTACCTTCTCCGGAGTCGGAGGGTTTCGTTGGGGAGGGGGAGGGACGCTTTCCATTGGGGGGGCTCTCTGAAACTCCAGATTCACTACGAGAGACAGAAATACTTGCTATAAATAATCAGAATTACATCAGTTATGTTTACAAAAAAATAAATAAATCACAATGTTTGGTATCAAGATCCCAAAGCTCAGCTACTTTACCACAAAAATCACCGTTAAATCTTTTCATGAAACTTTTTCTAAAAGGAGATTTTTCACACAATCAATTTATGCTGATTTTACTTTTTTGCTAGATGAAGCTCCTCAAACAACCAGAATCAACCAGTAAGTAGAAGGAACATGATGAGCTTTTAGGTTTTGTCATCAACCTGCCAGCAGAACTCTGCCTCTCTGATCGGTCTGTAGTTTGTGAAAGCAGACAGTATTTCCCACTGAACACGAGCGATGTGATGCAGCTTTTAAACGCACCTCGTGTTTTTGCTGCGCGTTGCTGCACCGGGAGGCGCCACCGTCATCGTGGCTGAGATGAGTTTAACGTAACTTTTGGGGAACCAGCCTCTCTGTCCGGTCTGCAGTTCGCCCAACCACCACATGTCCTGCTGCTCCAACACTGTGATTATCTGCATCAATGAGAACATTCACACTGTCAGGATTTAACAAAACTATAATTACAGCACGTGAGATTCAGGCGAAGAACAAATCTGCTGAGCTCCACCTCATTCTTGTTGAAGTTGAGGTGGTTGTCCTTCTTGGCTCTCCAGGGATACAAAGCCTGAGCCTGAAGACCTTCCACCTTCTCTCCCTGACAGACAAACAGAATTACAGTCAGATTACACTTCAGTTATTCTTTTAGTTTAACCCTCTGAACCCCAAAATGAAAGGTGTGTTATCTTTAAAAAAAAAACCCAAATACACCATCTAACAGAGCCTGAAGCTGTAAAAGCAGAACTAATCCTTGGACTTCTAACTTTCTTGAAGTAATCGTGATCGTGGCTTTCGGTTTTGTCAAGAAAATTAACCAAATCTACACAGTGAAGAAACATGTGACGGGAGCAAAGAAACTCAGAGGTGAACTGGTTACCTGTCCCAGTACAGGAGACGGAGAGGAACCCGTCGTCATGGTAGCGGGCGTGAAGGCGGAGCGTTGCCGTAGCTGCGCCGAGGGGACGCTCAGAGACGGATTCTGACTGGTCGAAGACGTCGGCCAGGCGTCCCACCCCTCGCTGTCTGATTGGCTGGCTGTGTTCGACGGCCATCTGCAAACACACGCAGACGTCTCGTTTGAGAGTCAGTAAAAGAAGTAAACTGTTCGACATCAGTGCAGCTCAGCCGGACTTACGTAGTGCTGAAGTCGGCCCAGTTGCTGTTTGCAGACGACGTGGAGGAGGAGGTGTGTCCTGGTGCTGGAGGAGGCGTCGTCATTGGCTGCTGGGCTGAGGTGGGCGTGGCCGAGGCGGTGGCTCGCAGGCTGATTGGCGCTTCGCTGTCCGGTATCCGCTCTGCGTAGTTGGCCGGAAACCAACCGGTCCTCCCTCTGAGCTCACCTCCCAGCCAGCCGGGCTCACCTGTCTGGGACTCATCCACCTATCAGAGCAGAGGGGCGGGGTTAGGACGGAGCTCTGGGACGCTGAGGGGGCGTTTCATCATGCTAACGTGTTTTAGCTCCTCCCAGGGAGGACACAAGATAACATACACTTGTGTTTCCTCGCTCGGAGCACCTCCAGGTGATTTTAATGACCTCTTTGTGGTTTTATCTCCTTCATTGTGTTATAAAGCTGTTTTTTGGTGCATCTAATAAGTCTCTCCCACAGAAAACTGCCTGAAACACCTCATTTGAAGTCGAGGCTTTACTTCCATTACTCATCTACACCACATTTGCATAACTTCGTTTAGTTTGGTGCTCAAACCTGCCATGAATTCCTCACGAGAGCCACTTCTCTTACAACTACACCTCTCTACACTTAGAGATCTGGAGCTATCGACCAACGCTGCATGTCATTTTTGAACATTACAGCATGTAAACATATTCTCAGAGACACCAAATATATCAGGATACAACAAAAAGGTGCAGAACAGGGCTCTACAAGGGGAAGCATTTACAGATTACAGGAGGAGAGACGACATGTAGCATCAGGAAAAGCACCCAGAGATGTGTTCAGGTTCATGGCAGAACAGAACAGCGGCGTAAACAACAACAACAACAACAACAACAACAGCAGCAGCAGCAGCTGTTCACAGTGGAATTAGTCGACAAGTGAGAGAAACAACACGTGAACTTGACATTTAAACTGTTAATGCTGCACTGAATGTCATTTCTTATCTAACCTGGCTTGTATGACAATAAATGCTCTTTTTAATTATCTGACTCAGTAATTGTTTAAACAACACAACGAAACCTGGAGCTGTCAATAAAAATGTAAAGTATAATTCCATTATTTTCCTGTCTCACGGTCCACTATGCTGCCCTTTATATTTGTTGTTGTAAAGTGCAATTAATAGGCGCATAGCAAACACTCTGATTAAGACCCAGCTGACTTTATCGGTGGTGAAAAAGAAAATAAATTGCATTACCAATGTTTGGTAAAACATTGTGAATTTAACCCTCTGAACCCTCAAAATATGTCAGTTTGAAACATATGTCACCTTTAAAAAATGCCCAATTTACACAGTTTGTGCCACAAACTGTAAAAAAACAAAAAGATTTTACACATTACATTAGATTTTCAACTTTCTGACGGTTCTTGAACTGCTCGTAGGCGATGTGTCGTTCCGTCGGGAAAATCTGAGCTCACAAATGTTGCATTATATAAAAATCACTTTATTCTACACGTCTCAGTTAAAAATTCGCCAAAAGTAAACAATTTGCTTGAACTGCATTCGGTCAAAAACAATAAATTCTGCACTTTTCGATGCAACCGTGAAGCCGTCAGTGACTCAGCTGCAACCAGCAGTCGTGTGACAAAAAATCAGCTAAATTGAAGGCAGCGTTTCCACAAAGCAAAGAGCAGGGGGATTTTTTTTTTTCTTCAATTTTTGCAAAATAAACAATCAATAAATTCTATTTTTCTTTTTTCTGATTTATGCAGAGAAGACATTTCTGAGTCTCTAGAGGTGGAAGTTTTTATATTGAGAGTTGAAAAATGAGCCACAGTGAAGAAAAAATGAGACAGGAGTAAATAAGAACAGCTTGGAGTTCAGAGGGTTAAACCTGTGTGTTGAGTGATTATGAGATGTGTGGCGAAAAAATGAAATACATTTAAAAGAAAAGAGAAAAAAAAGCTGCCAGCTGGAGGAAATCTTATCTTATTTGTGTAGTTTATTTATGGAGATATTAATGGTAATAAAAACAGCTTTTATGTTTTGCGCAAAGCAGCTTGAAGTCGACTGAAACTCACACGTTCACAGCTTTTCACATTGACCTTGAAAACAACATTCAGAAATCTGGTTGTGATGATTTAATTTAAATAAAAATAAAAATAAAAGTCACAGACATTCATCCACTGGTAAATGAATGAACATTTAGATGACGTGAGATGAACCAATGACGAGCAGCGAGCATTTCTGGCTTGTGATTGGTGGAGGCACGACACTGGGCGGGGCCAAGAACTTACCCATTCCCCCTTCACCTTCAGTTTGCACAGCAGAGGAGAGAGGAGAAAGTTAAAACAACACACCACACAGTCCGACACTCGCTTCAGATAGAGCCGGAGAGGAAACACACACATACACACAGGAGGAATTAACACAAAAACACACGGAAATACAAAAGAGGCAAGAAAATCTGTGAGTGTTTGTGTTTCTGTGTGTCGCGGGCTGAGTTTTGTGCACTCGACATACCATGATTACGTCTCCGGGAGCGATGCTGATCTCGTCGTGGCTGCGAGCGTCGAACGGGTACAGAGCTCGGTAGTAAACCACCTTCACCGGCTGCTGCTGCTGCTGCTGCTGCTGCTCGAAGCTGCCGGCCGAAGCCTTCTGGTCGAACAGGCTGGGAACCGGAGTCTTTTCTACTGCTAATAAACACAAAGAGACAGAAACGTTGTGATAGAAGACCAGATTCCACAACTGCTATCATCTGTTGGTCAAACTCCAAGAAAACATGTGCTTGGAACGCACTCGTTGATTCCACAAATCAATTAATTTCTGCTTGGTGGCTGATTAAAATTGCCCAGTATATCATCTGTACCATTTATTGAGTAACACTGGAATCAAGAGATGAACTATCTGGATGCTTAACCCTCCTATTACCTTCAAATTTACTGACATCTTTTATCCTCGGGTTCAATTTGACCCCAGCAATTTAAACCTTCAGAAAATATCATAATTAAAATTGTTACCAAAGTTTATGTGTAAATAGCCCTTTAAATAAAACTGAAAAAAATGATGTTCATGACTTATTTAGAGATGTTAAACATTTAACGGGGTCAAATTGACCCCAAAGATAATAGGAGGGTTAAAAACAACATCCACCGAGCCACAAACTGTTCGTTCTGCTGCCGTACAACCAGATTTTGAGGCAGTTTCTTTCCTCAGACTGTGAGTTTATCCTCCACACATCACCACGACAACAGCTTTATGTGTATTACTTGATTATTTACTCTTTAAAAAATGTCTTGTTTTAGTGAGAAGCATCAAGGGGCGACATGTGTTGCATAACTGCTGCTGTCAGCTCATGGTAGTCTTTCAATGAGAGAAAAAAAAAAGGCATAAAAAAAAGGAAAAGAAAACACCAAAATTACAGAGTTTATTGAAGCCACAAACTGTAAAAACTGAAAAAAACCCTGAGATTTTTACTTTCATGACGGTGCTTGAATGACTCAGCTGTGGTATGTAGCTCCATTGTAAAAAAAAATGTAAAAATCGCCAAATACAACCTCAAAAGAATGATATTTTATTAAAAAATAAAATTTATTCTACAGGTTTCATTAAAAATTCCCCAGAAGTGAACTGTTTTCTCCAGATTCTGCACAAAACTAATACATTATGACAGTCTCGGCTGCTACCTACACTGAAATTACAAAAGTTCAGGGACTTTTCAGTTGAACTGCAGGCAGCGTTCACACAGAGCAGAGACAGAAATGTTAGTATGAAGTTTGTCTGCATTTAAAAAGTTAAAAAGCACCTATAGTATGTAGAATCACTTTTTTTTTTTCTAGTAGTCGCAACACTTGAGGGCACATAATGGCACGAAAATGTAATTTTTTAAAACAGATTTTGTCAAACTTTGCATCTAATGACTTCATTTATTGATTTTTTTAAAATAATGATTTCTGTCATTCTAACTGTATCATTCTGCACAGAAGATATTTATGTGTTTTCTCTTCTTCTTCGTAGCTCTGTTGGACTTATTGCAGTTAAAATGAGATCACGGTGAGGAAACACGAACAAAATACATCCAGAAACCTGTTGAGCTTCAGAGGGCTAAGTGATGGTACCACGCTGAGATTTACATACGTCCATGAAAAAGTGTCAGCTGAAGATAATAATCATGTTACACCAAACTCTGATCACATACATCGTCTGTTACCGTTCATGCTTGCACACCATCATAACTGACCTGCTGAAGCCCAGGGGTCGGCCGGCTGGCTGAACAGCTTGTTTAGTTTATCTTGCATGTCCTTCTTGCCTCTGCCCTCATCCTCCTTGTCCTCTATGGACCCTGCCGCCTTCCTGCCCTCCTCCTCGTCCTCCATGCCTCTCCTCTTCCTCTCCTCCTCCTCCTGGGTCACTCTGTTCAACCAGGCGTGGGGGGCGGAGACGGAGGGCGGGCTGGGAGCTTTGGGAGCAGAACTTCCTGCTTCATCCCTCCAGGCGACGCCTTCGTCCGACGACAACCTGCAGGAGGACGCGTCAAACTCTCACCTTGGTGCAATAACGGACACTAAACTTTGCACTGGACGCCATCGTCGGTCCTCACCTGCTCTCCTGCAGCTCGGCCGACTTCCTGTCGATGGGAGGGTGTATGTGAGGGTGTGTGTGCGTCAGTGTGTGCGTGTCGCCCTCCAGCTCCTTCTGTTTCTGCCGCTGCTGCCGGCTGTGGATCTCCCTCAGCTCCTGCAAAGCATCGTGGGATACAGGACAGGAACAGCGATGAGGAGGGGGCGGGATCAGAGGGCTGGTTGCTACGGGTTACCATCGACAACAAACGAGAACAACAACACCAGCAGCAGCAGCAGCAGCGAGTTTGTATTAGTCAGGTGATCGAGGCAAGCTCCGCCCCTTCGACTGGGTAACCACGGCAACTATTACAATGTCAAATTTATTTCGGACAAGGTGGGAAATAAGGCAAATATCTGATTGGGATTTTTCTCATTTGATTTGCGATACTGTGCCAACATTCACTGAGTAACAGATTTAAAACGTCTAATTAGCTTTATCATGTCGTCGCGCGTGAATTTGTACGTTCTTGCACTTTCCACGATCTGTGTGATGCCAGTTTTGTTATTTCCCCAAGAGTTCATGGCGAACCGTCTGTCGTCCAAAAACTTGCATCCAAGCAGCAGCTACTTTAAAAAAAAAAAACAGGCAGTGCTCAGACACAGAGTATGTCACAATCTACTGGGAGTACATATATAGAACAGAGTCCTCCTAGGAACTAGTAAACGGACTAGAAAGCACTGTAATAACAACGCTACGTCTGTGGCGTCTGGAGAGAGTTTAGTCGAGGCTTACAACATTTAATACAACATTTTAAATCCTGGTTCAGTCGCGCAGTTTAACGCATGTCCTGCACTGAAGCAGGGGTCGACCAATTATCAGCATGAAAACAAAACGCCACCGCTATCTGTCTGTAGTCACCCTGGTCTCCGCAATGTCCTGACAAACAGCCAACCAAATACATATTTAAAAGTCTTCTTTTTATCAAATGTGCAAGATTTGAAGCTTTGGAGGTTGTTTCATTCTAATATCTGAAATCAAGATTCTCATTTTGCTTATCGGTCTCCTTGATCACCAACAACTGGACACAATATCGGTCCTGAAACCAAATCGGTCGACCACTACACTGAAGCCTTGAGGGGGCAGCAGTGGCTCGTGGTTAAGTCTCTGGATTACCGATGGGAAGATTTAACCCCTGGTGCTGCCAAGATGCCACCATTGAGGCCATAAACTGACCTCAACTCTGCATCAAGCTGGGATGTGCAAAAACAAAAAGAACTCCACAGTGTTTGTGTGTGTTTGTAACGAATAAATCTTCTTCTTCTTGCGATTCTGAGTCGAATCATCCGCAGGTTTCGAGATCATCAAACTGATGCTCTGCTGCAGACGACACTAAGATCCTCCAAACGCATCCTGCAGAGACGTGAACAGCCGAGAGATTAACGGACGGAGAAACAAAGGGCTATTTCTGTCCGTCATATGACTCCGATGGAAGTGTCCTCTGATTCGGTTTCTCTGAGACGCATTTGTAATTGAGGTCATAGAACTAAGGAGCCACTTTTCGGCCCTATAGAAGGGATTTGAGCAAGCAAAGAGGTAAACAAGAATCAGCTGATGAAAAAGTTGTTTGTCACGACTGAACTCGCTTCACTGCTTCTCTATATAACGTGTGCACACAACTGTGAGTTCAGGGCAGGTTTCCAGTTCAAGGAACAGCTTTCTTTATTTGGCCTATCGCTCAATTTACATCAACTACTCTGAGGAGCTCTTCATTTCTACACTGAGTTGATGAAGTCATATTATTGTGCTTGTTTTAAGGTTTTTGAGGAGATGTATCAGTGCAGTCAGCCCTCCTCCTCCTCCTGTCTTCTTCTTCTTCTTCTTCTTGTGTGTTTACTCCAGCTTGTGTTTACGTCTGAGCAGGATTCATGTGTGGATTTCTCCCACTGTGACTCCTGAGCTGCTCAAGCTGGCGCAGATGCCAGACAAACAGCACTTTCAAATGCTTCCTGGCGTTAACATGCCAAAGAAGATCTCCACGTAATCTGGCTACAAACAAAACAAGCTGCAAAATGGATGCGACGTACACGTAAACTTGGGGATTAAACTGCATGTACAGAGCTTTTTTTAAATGTCGTTTTTTTACGCATCAGTAAGCGGGAAGGGATGTCTCTGGAAGCGGGTGTCGTCGCTACCGGGGGACTCGGCCCAGGACTCGGGGCTCCGGTTGTGCCGGCGGGGCGGAGCTTGCACGAGGATGTCTGGTGGATGGGTTAGAGGAAAAAACAAAAAGGGGGTTCGAGGGGCGGAGGTGCAGTCGGGAGATGCAGTGATGGAGGGGTGGGAGCAGCTCTGTGTAGTCATGACAACCAGCTGTGCCATTAGAACACACTCTGTTACTACAACAACACAAGGCAGCTGTCGTGTTTCAGCCAAACAACCAACCGACGTGAGGAAACCTCCAGAAGACAGGCAAACCAGAGAGGACAGAGGAGTCGAAGTGCAACTCTGCAGAGACAGAAAACTCCAAAATCGCCTGAAACGGCAGACGTGAGATGACACACAGACACACAAACACTCACTCACATGAAGCGGACTGCTAGCGAACTTCTACCAGCTCCTGCTTGTCTGGCTGAAACATCGCTTGGTAGCCGAGCTTAGCCTAATCGACCTGGCCTACGGTAGCTGTGTTTCCACGAAAAGGTCAAGTGAATTTGACGCAAACTCTGCTAATGTTGCAAAAAGCACAGCTTTGGGGCAAATAAACTTCCATTTTACCATGAAGTACTGAAAAGGATTTAATAGGTCCTAAAACACAGAGTGCTAAATGTTGGATGCAAAAAATAAAATTATCCTCTAAGATCTGCAAAGTAATCAGTGACTTTTCCGCATTAATTCAAAGTTGAATGAAAAATGTGGCCCAAATTTCAGCTTCGTCAGTGAAAACCCTGCTGCTTTAAAAGTTTAAAGCGGTGAAGAAGAGGACGGATGAAAAGAAGAAGAAGAAGAAGAAGAAGAAGAAGAAGAAGAAGAAGAAGAAGAAATAGAACGACGAGAAGGTGAAAAAGTAAAATCAGGACAAGAAGACTTAGAAGGAATAAGAAAAACAAGGACAAGAACACAAAAGAGAACAAGAAGGAGAAGAGGAAGAAGGAGAAATAGATTAAAGAGAAAAAAGAGGGAAAGACGGACAAGAAGAACAAGGACAAGAAGAAAAAAGACAAGAAGGACAAGAAGAAGAAGGACAAGAGCAAGAAGAAGTACAAGAAGAAGGACAGGAACAAGAAGGACCAGCAGAAGAAGAAGAAGGAGGAGGAGGAGAAGAAGAAAAAGAAGAAGAAAAAGAAAAATTTTGGCCATCTATGAATGAAAAATGTAAACCACCAGGAACTTTATGCTCTTAAGCATTTTTTTTTAAATCTGGGAATATATTTTTAAATTTTGCCTTTTCCACAAACTCTTACGAATGCGATACGTCAAAATGTGCAATAAGAACACACCATGGAGACACAGCTCGTGTTACCTAAAGGTGTAGAGCTAGCCAGCTGGATAAGTAGTGAGCTAACACTGGTAGCAGAGGAAAAGATGGAGGCAAAGAGGTCAGAGAGAGGGAACGAAAAGACAAGAACATGAGCAAGAGAAGAAGTAAAGGAGTGAACTGAGAAAGAGACGAAGAAGAACAGTGAAGCAGTACAGAATGGTTAGATATAGAGGTGATGGGAGGTTGTTGTCTGGACCTTTATCACGCTGTCTAGCCGAGTCAGACACACTCTGACGGCTGACAAACACTCCTGTAGCTGTCCCTGCAACACACACACACACACACACACACACACACACACACACATATATACACAGGATATACAGACACACACACACACACATACACAAGAGGTTCAAGAGACGCACACAGTTAATGTTTTAGTCCATATTTACACTCTGACCAGTTCAAGTATTGTTTGTCAGCAGGCACACAGCGAGCATCTTGCACGACAACTTGAATAAATAAATGAGTATAAACATCAGCAGCTCAGTTTTTATGGGTATATTTACTGTTTTTTTTTTTATTTACAAATTTGAAGTTTGCTTTTAATGTCTTGATTTATTTCCAATTGTTTTTTAACGCAACCGGGACTAAAAAATATTTTTAATACATGACGCAACTCTGACAAAAAAAAAAGAACAAAGAGCACAATAGGGTCCCGTCCTGTTCAAGGAGGATCCTGTGACTCACTGGTGAGTAATGTGCTGTTGAAACTCCAAGTGTAGTCAGTGTTACGAAACAGGCTTCAGCTGGCAGCACCCAGAGCAGCGTGCAATAAGCCTCAACAGATTAGTCTGATTTTTAAATGATATGTGTTGGATAATAGATACCAGCCTGGAGCCCAACATGTTTTGTAAGGTGAAGTGTTTCTGAGGTGTTTATTCCTCTGAACCCTCCAGTAGTTTTGGTTCCTGTCTCATTTTTGCTCACTGTCGACTCATTTTTCGATGCAGTTTACAGTCCTGAAGCTCTATGGAAACAGAACGACCATGAAGGAGGACAAAAATCTACATTTTTGATCATTTATTTTGCAAAAACTGAAAACTCCTGCAATAAACATGTCCAACATTTTTTCAAGTGCCATCAGTTGTTAACAATATTGGGGGGAAAAAAAGGTGGTGACTCTACATACTATAGATAATTTAGAATACTAAGTTAGTTTCCTATCTGGTCTGAGTTAACACAGCCTGCAGTTCAACCTAAAAGACACTGAGGTGAACATGGCGTTACAGTTTCAATGAGGAGAGCAGAATTTATTGTTTTTACAGAATCTGTTCAGAGCAAATGGGTCATTTTTGGCGATTTTTTAAAAATGAGACGCGTAGAATAAAGAGATTTTGATGAAATATCACCATCTTAAGCTGAGATCCGGTTCACTTTTTCGACAGAACGGCGAGTCACAGGTGAGTTTCTGGCTGTGATGCATGTAATTATTTTGGGGATTTAAAACACATTACATGCCTCTCAAATCTGCCGGGTTCAGAGGGTTAAGTTAGCAATAAAGCTGACAATAATTGTTCAACATTTACTTAATTTCCTTTTTGCTCCACAGTATTAAAAAAAAACAACCAAAAAACGGGTATTTTCTTTACGGGTATTTTCTCTTGAACACTTTTTTTGCTTAAATATTTCTTTTGTTAGTAGTTTGCTACGGCTACAAATGCTGAGTTTCAACAACAAAGCATTGATTGGCTCTGTATTAGTACTGAGTGTTGCGTTCCAGAAGTGTTTCCATTGACTGTATAGAAAAGATGGATGTCTTCGCCACTGTGACGTGATGTTTGACAGCTATGTGAAGCTTTGAGTTTTCCATTTGGTTATTTTAATTGAAACCAGACGTAATGAACAAGCAGTGGATCTAGCTGAGAGTTCGTGGACACCGTGCCCGTATGCTAGCAACTTTTCAATCACAAGACAGCCAATTCGTAAAACACATCCTGGTTTATCATCCAAATTTCCCCCAAATGGGATCATAATTTACTAAATGAGCATCATTCTGTACTGAAAGAGACTTGAAAGTAGTGATTGAGATCATAAATCTTTGAGGAAAATGTTTACAGAGGTAACAAGTCAAGTGAGAAGGAGGCTCATTTCACCATAAACTTCTATAGAATTGGACTTTTATTGCAGCCAGAGGAGTCGCCCCCTGCTGGCTGCTAGAGAGAACGCAGGTTTACATCCATCTCTTCCATGCAGCCTCTGACACGTGAGATCAGAGAGAAACGGCACACCAGATTCAGCAGAGTGATTGTCAGTGCTCTTCAGTGGTCAAACCACTCACAGCTTCACATTAACAGTGAGACCTGAACTGACTGCAGTACATCTATCTGCCTGGCGGGGGCAGCACAGCGCAGTAAACATATCAAACTAAGGCATCGCCTCAAATCAGGCTTTTCACAAGTCTGGTTTGTAGGCGTTACCAAAACAAAAATTAAAAAAAGACACCTGAAGCGTCTGACAAATGGGTCCAATTGAAATGTAAACGCTGCTCTTTGCTCCAGGTTGGATATCAATGCTTAATATGTAATTTGGTATTTTTTGTAGATGTTACAGAGTATTTCCCAGCTGCAGTACCACCCCAGTCCAGCAGTGGCAGTGTGCTCTACCTGTCTCCCTGTCTGTTCCTCCTGAAGCTGGCGTCGCAGGGCTTCTATCCTGGCACAGTGGTTGGCATAGAACTCACACAGAGACTGGCATGGGCAAGGAAGCAAAAAAGGCCAGTGTGGGAGATAAATAAAAGGAGTAGAGCATATAGAAGGAAGGGTTCATTATGTGGATTAAACAAAGAAGAAAATAGGGAGAGAATGAATAATGCATGAAATACAGACCGGAGAAGCAGGAACGAAATACAGACGAGGACGGCGAGCAGAAGCGGAAAAATGACAAGAGTCCCGGTGGGAACGCGGAGGACAGATGAGGCACAGCGTTGTGAAGATTTCAGGGGGAGGTGGTGCAGAGAAGGGAGGCGGAGGTTTCGTCAAATATAGTTCACATCTCAGCGGCCTGTTTCGCAGAGACGTGGCTGCCCTTCACTCTGGAGAAAGATTCTAATCTAAACTGCTGCTTACGCTTGTTGCTCTCAAATCGCTGCCGTTGTGGATAAAACTGAGAGCCGACTTTATTAGATTAGCTATTAGAAAATCCGTTTATTGGGGCCTGTGTTGTCTCTGCTTTCCTGCCTTTCCTCCCCCCCTCCTCCGTCTCATTCTCATCTCCTGGAACAGAATCATGGAACTGATTCTCCTCTCTTTGACCTGCCTCGCTATCCCGGATGAGTCAGGAGGAAATACATAAAAACTGGGGACAAAAGGTCGCTCTAGGAAACATAAACAGCCTTCTGTGATCCGACTGAGGAGGAGTCAAGTCGCTCCGTCTTCGTCTGTCTGTAGTAAACTGTTGGCAGAAGCTACGTGAAGCAGCTGTCTAGCAGCTAGCTCTCCTCACAAACACGGCAGTCAACGTTAAGTGTATAAAACTACGACACCAACATGAGCACAAACACGGATGCAGGAGTCAGATATAAATATGAAAACTTTGAACATCGAAACTGCCACAATACTCAACCGCTAAGCTGTGAAAATGGGGTTATGAGTAATGAGACAGACATCATTTAGGAAAACAGTAACTGCATTTGCAAGCTACACAATCAGTCTGTTACGTGACACAGATGGTTTGTAATTAATTAAACTTAACAGCAAACATGCCACTACTTTGTTTTTGAGTTACATGAGCATGAAAACATCTCACTATCAAAATATTGTATCGCTAACATCAGGATGAGGCGTCATCAGATTAACTTTTAGAATCAGGAGCTGTGCCGGCTACCTGCTGTGTCCACGGCTCTCCTCTACTGCCCTGCATCCATTTGTTGGTTAATTACCTTCAGCTGGGTGTTGAAAGCGTCTATTTCCAGGAGTTTGGCCCTCGTCTCCCTCTCCACGGCGTCGAGCTGCTCTCTGAGCTGCTGTCTGCTCGACTCCTTCTGCTCGACGGCCTTCTGCAGCGACGACAAACTGTCACCTGAAAGCAAACGCAGACAGACGACATGAGACTGTGTCGGATTCACTGGTCAGAGAGACACTCGGATGGAAGCTTAGGACAATTCATAACAGTAATTTGAGGAAAGAAGGACAGTTAATCAGGGCTCCTGCCTCCTCAGAGTTATTACTTTGCTGTTTATCACAGTGCTAAATCCTCATATCCTCAAAGAAACAACATGACACCTACACATTAATGCTTTAACATCTTAAACCTCAAAACCAGCCGCTTTAACAGGCGTGTTGTCTCAAGAAATGAAAAAAAGAAAAACAAATTACACTATTCATCAGTGCAAGATAATGTAAAAACAGAGAAAATCATTGAACGTTGACTGTTTTCTGTGTGTTCTGTCGCAAGCTGCTACTAAATCAACTAAATAAAACATTGATCAGAGCCAGAAATAGTAAAAACAAAAAGAATCATCAGATGTTCAACTTTACAAAAGTCCTTGAACTGATCGTGCGACAAATCTAAGCTGAAAATCGAGATATTTCTTAAAAATCACTTTATTCTGCATATCTCGTTTTTAAAATGTTGCCCCAAATAAGCAATTTGGTTTAACTAGACTGAGTAGAAATAAAAAAAATTAACACTCCTTGGCACAATCAGGAAGCTATGACTGACGAACTTAAAACCAACAGTCATAAGATAAGTGTCTACAGGATGTGGAGCAATAATAGTTTTTTGCTAGCACATTTGGTCACTTGGAAAATGTTTGACATGTTGATTCCAAGTTTTTTCTCAATTTTTGAATATTAATTTAATTACATTTTCTGAGTTCTCTCCTACTTTGTGGTTGTTCTGTTTCCACAGAGCTGCAGGATTTTATACTGCACTGACAAATGTTGTTGTTGAGTTCAGAGGGTTAAGTTAAATTCAAAACATCTGCCACCAAAATGTTTGCAACACGAGAACAGGAACAACTGTGTGAAACTCATCGCTCTGTATCTGTGACACATTTCTGACTGTTGCTGTGAAAACAAGCGTCCAAGATACGATAGGTGGAGAAAAACCGTTTAATGATGCGTCTCAGCTGCATCCAAAAGTCCCATCAACAGCTATTTCTGATTCAAGACGAAGCATGTGCACGTGGTTCGTTGTGTGTTCGGTGTGCGCGGTACTCACGGTGCAGACTGTTCTGTTGGACCTGCTTCAGCTGATCGTTGAGACTCTGTTTGTCAGGAATCAGCCTCCCCAGCCACTGCTGGGAGTCCTGCACGCAACCAGTTCACCAGTTACCTTTTGTTTTCTGCTCACTACACACGAGTTGATTGAAGTTGTTAGGAAATGAATTGGAAATAATTCAGGGTGTGTTTGTTTTGTGCACCTGCAGCTGCTGTTGTAGCAGCGTGATTTCAGCGATGCGTGTTTCTCTGGTCTGGTTGGTTTGTTCCACCTCCCTCCGCTGAGCCGACAGGCGAAAGCGAACATCCTTCAGTTTACCCTCCAGCTGGGTCTTCTTGTCGTTCTGGAGAACAGGAAGAAAAACAGCTTGAAAGTCAAACTACAAACACAGTAGCTCAGATACTTGCTTCTCATCGAACCTCGTTTTCATCCACATCCATAAAAATGTCATTTTTTACTCTCCAGTTGTGATCATGAAGTTTAACAACTCCCGTAACGTTTTCTTCTCTCTGTTAAGGACATATCTGAACCTACAGCGGCCTCTCAACTCCTTTATAGACTCACCACCTCTTTAGTGGAGCTGTGACATTTCACGCCTTATGGGAAATAACGTTTATTTACAGACATCCACAAATACCGTCGCAGCAACTTTATTATTTCAGGAAATCTGTCGGTATTGACTGGGCACCTCTGAAATGAATTTATACTCGGAGCACAGGGTCACAGAGACATTCTAATGTAGATGGAAGCTTTGAATCAGTATCCTGCTGCTCCTAAAGCTTAGCAATGTCTCGGCCTGTGTTAGCATTTAAAAATCCTAGCTTAGCATCATTAGCATGAGCTACAGGTCACTAGCTACAGCAGACAGACGGCAGGCATCTTTTTAAGAACACGGTGCTGCAGATTTTATTCATGCGACTGCCAGAGTTAGCAGCTCGACAGCAGGGCGTTCAGCAAACACACCTGTAACTCCATCAAACAGGTGGCTCAACCAGGTCATGCTGCTAACCATCAACATGCATGACCTTCTTCCTCTGCCTTATCAGTGGGCAATAGGTTTTTCTCATCTATTCAATTATTAATGGCGATTAATGGATTAAAAATGAACTATTAACATCCCTACATCTGGCCGTATACTGTGATGTACTAAGATAATCCATTAGCAGCCAATAGCTCTTCTCTTTGCAGCAGCAGCTGACCTGCTCTGACAACGAGCAGCCCTGCTTGGGAGACGTTCAGCCATGCAAAACGTGCCTCTATCTGACTGCACTTTACTGCCCTATCTGCAGGGCTTGTTTGATTACCAGGGCCTCCAGTTCAAACTCCAGGGTCTTCTTCCTGGCCTTTAGCAGCACTATGCTCTCCTGCTCCCGGTTTCGTTGAGTCAGAAGCTCCTGGCGACGCTGACGCTCCCACTCCAACTGACGCTGGCGCTCCAACTCCCGCTTGGCAGCCTGAAACGCAGACACAACAAGTTTGGCTTAATTTCTCAACACAATGTTACAGCTCGAAGAACTGCTGCTGCATTTAAAACTTGCACAACGCTAAATATTACATCATATGGTATTACACACTGCACGATGCACAACAAGTCTTCTGCAGCAGGAGGGTTAGTTAGACTTTGGAGCAGAGAAAAGCTTCTGAGTTGTCTGCAAGAGATGTAATTAAAGTCTACAGCAGCTCGACTATAATTCTCGTGTTAAAACCTCCTCCATACCTCTCTCCTCTCGATCTCTTTGCGTCGCTCCTCTTCTCGCTGCCTCTCCAGCTCTCTTTGTTTCTCCAGTTGTTTTTCTAGCTCCTGCTGTCGCCTCCTCTCCTGCTCCAGACGCTCGCGCTCCTGAAACACACAAAAATGAGCTTTAAGAACCAACGAATCTGGCATTTGTTACCTCAAAGCATCTTCATTTTCAACACTAAATGTTAAAATTTTATTGACAAAAGGAGATTATGGCTGTCACCGTTTATTTTACAGCCTCATAGAAAAGTCATAAACGATTACTAATTCAAATTTTTGAAGGCAGAAATCGATGTAATCTCGTCGGTCTACCTTCCTCTCCTGTTCCTCTCTCTCCAGTGCAGCCAGCCTCTCCTGCTCTTTCCTCTGCTGCTCCTGCAAAGCCTGACGTCTCTTCTCCAGCTCCAGGTTTCCTCGCTCAAAGTTCTCCCTCTTCTTGTCCTCAAACGTCACTGTGATGAGAGAAAAAAAAAAAAAAAGTGTCGGGAAAGCCGTCTGGCAGCACCAGAAGAACACACAAGCATATGCATACATCCCCGCTGTATTTTAAACAGTTTCAGGTGATGGAGAGCAGCGAGAAAACACGCTGTAAGTAGAAGGGAATGGATTGAAAAGACTGCTGTGGCCCAGTTATCACAAAAAACAGCATTTTAACTGGATTTAGACAAAAAAAAAAAATACTGTAGAGACAAATCATGGCAGGTTATAGGAGCCTTTTATTTATGTAAATGCATCTCTGTTCTGAAACGGTTCCGTTTTAGTACAGTGACTTTGTTACGGCCTAATTATAGATGAGCTACCTTGAGGTCACAGAGGTTGAAGTTGAGGTCAACTGGAGTGGATATGTTTACTCCCCTAAAAGGTTTTGTCTTTGAAGAGATGACTCAGGATTCTTACACGGCATGGACACTAAACTTACAATCTATTTACGACGAGCCAATAGGAGAAGAGTTTGTGTTTCCTATAAATGCTGTTATATTGCACTTCTTCCTTGGGAGAGAGAGGAGTGAGGTCTCCCCTCATGTTGAGTTGGGTCTTCTATTCCTATCACTGTTAATAGTAAAACATTTACAGACAACCCAGCAGTGTGTTTATTATCCTATTCGAGGGTAGAAGCCCAGGAGTAAAACATCACAGTGATCTAATCCCACGTGCAGGCTGGTTTGGATAAATCACCTGGTAGTTTCTTGTCCTGGTTGCTCTCAGTCTCCTCCTCCGCCTCCTCCTGGACGCTCTTCTGGTCCGACTGAACGCTGTCGCTTCGAACGCGCCTTTAACACAACAATTAGGCAACAGTCAGTATCCCCAACATAGTGTGTTACTGCAATTTATGCTCACAATAGAAAATAAATAAACAGTGCAATTTAAAGCACGTGGATTGATGTAGATCTGGTTAATGTGGTTCACCTGGAGTTTTATCTGAATCGCTGCGCAAATGAATGCATATTTAAAGCAACTATCGCTTCGTAATCAGAATCAGTTTAACTGCCAAGTAGGTTCTCACACACGAGGAACTCTGTGCATCTTGTTTTTATACTGTACTGATAGTTTATCTTCTATTAGCACCGTTTTCACCTCATGACATAATCCTGGATTCATCAGAGCTCGAGGATTCTTCCTTTACGCTTTATTTTCACACTGTATTTATACATCACATCGTCTACCAGCACTATTTGCACCTTATCTTTTTTTTACTTGTAATATATGTGAGCTACTGGATACCAATGGGATGAATAAGGTCCCTGTGTTGTTTAGCGCATATAAACAAATGCTGACAAGTAGGGTACTTTTAAAAAAAGATAAAAGGATTTGTGTAGGAAATTGTACATAATATAAAAGAACAAACATTTGCAGAGGGCAGGAATGTACAAATTATGATCCTGAGAAAGAGTATACGGTGTAAACAATTAGATACTAAAGCTGCTGCGTTCAGTTCATTAGTTGACGAGGGCTTCACCTGAACGTAGGTGGGAGGTAATCTGGTGGTAACACGGGGGGCAGCGGTAACCCCGACATCGCCATATCTATGAGGTGCATAGCCAGGATGAACTCCTCAGCTGTTAGCTTTCCGTCCTGGTCGATGTCCGACAGGCTCCTGAAGGGAACAACGGCGGAACAAATTACACATCTGTACAACAATTGTCATCCGTTTTCATTAAAGCTGAATGTTTGATGTACAAACTGCGGACCATATGGAGGCCAGCTGGCTTTGGGGAAGACTGGACTGCATCAGGATGGTTCGAGCCTGCGGACCTGAAACACAGAAACGCGTCAGATGTAGAGAAAGAAAACATCTATCACAGAAAAATGATCACAAATGACCACGTGTGAGTGAGTTTTGTGAGTACCGGTGAGGTGTCCACTCATCATCTTGTCGTGGGAGTTAAAAAGCTGCCTGTACTTCAGCCGGGAGGACTGAGGAACCGCCCAGTCAGAGGGCGGCTGGGCGCTGGAGGAGCAACAGGGTACAGAAATGATTTCACTTAAGGCAGAAAGAAATGACAACAAGAATAGAAACAATAAGCACATGTGATGTACGCTGCACAAGCTAAATGCTAATTTAAGTGTACGGCCAACAGCTGGTTAAAAAAAAGAAGGTATGTTTTTATTGAAACTTGCCAAAGTTACACCAGAAACGTTACAGAAACTGTAAAAACAGAACAAATCATCTGCTTTTCAGCTCTCCATGAAATAATCATGTGATGTTTGTTCAAGAAAATAAACCAAACGTAAGATTACGATTATGATTTTCCATCCAATCCACTTTATTCTACATGTCTCATTAAAAAAAATGCCAAAAATTCACCATTTGCGATAATCAAATTCTGTAAAAAGCTAAATATTCTGCTCTCCTTGAGGCAACCGAGAAGCCATGAATGACTCAGTTGTGCCCAACAGTCACATGACAAAAATTCAGGAACTTTTCGAATGAACTGCAGGCTGTGTTTAGACAGAGCAGACAGTAGAAACCAATTAGAAGATCTACAGTAGAGTCTCCATTTCTTCTTAGTCTTGGGTGCTTGATGAAAGGGGAACATTTTAGACATTTTGTAAAATAAATAATATAAAGAAATCCAATATTTAGTTTCTCTTGTTTGTAATTTATGGCACTTTATCTGTGTTGGACTTCACTACACAGAAGTCACTTCTGTTCTGTTCCCAGGACTTTATACTGCCGTGAAAAATGAGCCCACAGTGAAGAAAAATGGACGGAAGCAAAAAACAACACCCAGAAGCCTAAAGGAGCAACAACAGGCTGAGAGCTGGTCAAAACAGTCACGTTATCACTCGATCTTCTCATTTTAGTTGTTCAGGCAAAGTAGCGAGGACGCTTTGGATCACTGGACCTACCCAGCAGCATCGAAGGACGAGCCCTTCTGCAGCTTGGAGCTGGAACGATTAAACGAAGACGACTTGTTGACAGAAGGAGCTGAGGAGGACAGAGCAGAGTACGTCAGAGCCTCACAAAGACAGAACATTGTGTTTCTTGTAATCTGTCCTAACTCTCCTGCATATTTTCAAAACAGTGACCCGTAACGTAGATGAGCGTTCGTGCAGACGTAAAAGAGGACTGTCTAAAATGTAAATATGATTTGGTATGTTATGTGTAAACAGGAGCTCATGTGACCTCCTGCCTCTGCTGACTACCTGGGTGGGAGAAGCCTGAGATCGGCTGCATCATGCCGGTGGGCGGAGCTCCGTTGGCGATGGGCGGCGGGAGGGGTGGCGGCGCCGACGAGACGAGAGGGGGAGACACCCCGACGGGTAGAGGAGGCAGGGGGAGAGGAGGCACGCCGGGCAGAGCGGTTGGAAGGGGAGCCATGGGGGGCAGGCCTGGAGGAAGACATAAGATGAAGGTTTAACGCTGTGAACTGGGTGTGACTGTACACTGTGTTTGCATTATGACGTTATCGATCCGCACTGGAGGCGCAGAGAGAAAGAGAGCAAACACTTTCCTCCATGACCTTTGGAAAACAGAGTGACGTCATCCTTATCACACACATCTGCAGTGTTCAGCCTGAGCAGAGTTTTAGCTGGATTTTCTTTGGGGGGCAAAGAAGACAAAAAAAAAAAGAAAACACTCCAGAAACCAAAGAACCACAACAGATTGCATCTATGTTATGACATTAAACTGTTTCCTCTCTGCTTTTTTTTTTCTGCTTATGGAAACAGAACAACCATGAAGAGAAACCTAAAACGCAATCGGATGCATTCAATGCCATAAATCATAAAAAAGAAAAAGTGAATTTCTTTATTTATTTTGTAAAAAACAAAAAAACTGTAATTAACATGCACAACTTTTTCTCCCACAGATGTTACCATTATTGGAAGAAATGCTGACTCTACATAATACAGATATTTTACTATCTTACTCGTCACCTGTTTGCTCTGAACACAGCCTGAAATTCAGCCAAATCATTCCTGATTTTTGGTCGAGTCACTGTTGGATACAGCTGAGTGAATCATGGCTGCTCTGTTTGGCTAAAGGAGAAGAATTGTTTGTTTTTAACAGAATCAAGTTTAACCAATCTCTAGATTTTTTGGCAGATTTTAAGCAGTAAACAATGACACCTCCAGCATACGGGGATAAGCTGGTATCATTTTTCTGTGCTAATTTGTAAATCACACACACACAGAATACAGTGATCGTGATGAAATATTCAGATTTTAAGCTGGATTTGTTTACGTTTTCTGACACGACGGCACGCCTCGGATGAATTCCTCCAGATTTGTCACACATAGTAAGTTCAGGAACTGTTGGAAAGTTAGAAAATTGTTGATTTTTTCCCTATTGTTAGAGTCTCTGTCTCTGATAAAGGGTGTAGTTTTGGTGTTTTTTTTTTTAATAATGTCATATGCCTTTTACATCTGCTGGGGTTGAGAGGGTTAACGTTGCAGCACACGTATAAAACACAGTCACTGCAAAAGAAAAAACACAATAAAACGATCATCAACGTTCACAACCAAAACCTATCATTTGAGTTTTGTGTGGTTCTCACCGAAGCCGCTCTGTGGGGGTAAAGGCAGTGGGGGTTGTTTCATACTGGGAGGCAGCGACGGGGGCAGAGGGTGACCCTGGAGCTTCAGTTTGATCAGCTTCATGGCGATGGAGAACTCGTGGATGTCCATCCGGCCATCGCTGTTCATATCGGCCAGAGCCCTGCAGGTAAACAACAGATGAACTCGAGGTCAAATCTAAGAAATGCAGAGAAAGACTACGAAACACAATCGCGTGAAAACATTTAGCAATGCAATGTTTAAAATACTGAGAATAATGGCCTGGCTGACTTTCCGGCTGGTGTGACTCACCATATTTGGGCCAGGATGGGCGGCGGCAGCCCTGATTGGAGGAAAAAGTTCCTGGCCTGGTCACCTGACAGACAAACAGAAACAAGGTGTGAGGCCACAGCACAGATCAACTGCTCTCTGTCGGGAGGATAGCTTAAAGGAAAGGACATTAAAAACATAAAACAATCAGACTTAAAGCTTACTTCTACTTCTTGGGGATGTACGACCACAATCCACCAGCAGAGATTGTGTTTTAACAGCATTCATTCAAGTTTCCCAACACAGAATGTGGTTAATCAGACCTTGCTGAACTTTATGTGAGCAAACAATCGTTCAATTAGGCAAAGAAACAGCCCTAAGAAATGACATTTCAGGATCGTGTTCTAACAGCATGCACTCAAAAATCATATTACAATAATGACTTTGTTGGAAGAATTACTCTAATCGCTTGCATCTGTGCAGCACACTGGGATTTCAAATTGAATTATTATCAGTCGTGGCTGTAATTTGTAGTGCTGCAGCCCAGTTCTGATTTGTGTAGCGCACATTAGCAACCGGACAGCAGCTTCTCCACACAATGAACGACAGACCGCATGACGCCGGCCTCGTTCGTGGCCCTAATCTCACCTCACCGATGTGCCGTACAGGTGTGTGCGAGCCTGTTACCTGTGATGTAACCTCCGGCGGTCGGAGAGAGGCTGTGAAACTGCTGATCATGTTTGGCTCTCTCATCCACTGAGATCAGAAACACATCTGGACCTAACACACCCAAGAAACAAGCACACATTCAGTTCCAACGCCGAAGGCCAAGACAAAGCCAGACACAGACGGGGAGAACAGGGAGGAATGAGAAGAATGCGTTAGTCATGGGTTTCACTTCCTGTTCCGATTAAGTGACACTTAGGAATGAAACTGATGAAGAAAGACAATAAGGGCGAACACATGAAGGACTGAGTCACAGACTGCTGTCCATCCTCAGACGGAACAGTGTTGAATGAATTAGAGGTTTCAGTGTTGTTATACAATCATTGACCTCCCGGTAGCAGCCCAAAGAGCTTTACAAGTTGTGGGTAGATGTTTAGAGGAGATCACAGACCCAGAGCAGTCAGCTTTCCTTCCCCAACAATTATCTAATTATCTATTCGTCGATAATCAAAATCTTGAAGCTCAACTCTTCTATTCATTTCTTATCTGTGTTAAAGTCAAAAAACGATGTTAAAACAAGGCTCTCTTAAAATTTTCTCAACCTCAGTAAAAACAAAACTGTGATTTCAGCACTTCTGAACTCTAAGCAGTTCCTTTTTTAAAATTATTATTTTTTGCTCCTGTCACATTTTTCCTGACTGTGTTCTGTGTAAACTGTGAAAACTCAACAGCTAAATCACTGATAGCTTCCTGGTTGCTCCGTGAAGCTGCAATTTAAATTATTATTATTATTTTTTTTTTTTTACAAAAGCTGGTATAATGAGTTTATTTTATTTTATTTATTTTTTAAATCAGACATGTAGAATAAAGTGATTTTGATGAAATATGATTTGAAGCTTTGGTTTTCAGGTGGAACAGTATGTCACAGATGAGTACTTCAAGGAAATATGACAAATCTTTTTGTTTTTACAACTTCTGGTTTCTAATAAATGGTGTAATTTTGGTGTTGTTGTTTTTTTAGACATGGTTTTGGGCTTAGTTCCTTCAGCAGGTGTTTCGTTAATGTTGAAATACAGCTATCTCTAATTTAATCTTAATCTTAATCTTTGCTGTCGTGTGTCAGTGTCGCTCAGTCGTGTCTCGTCTTATCTCGTCATACGACATCCTGTGTGACGCTGCATGTAAATAACCTCGATGGTATTTTTAGTTCTTCTTTTAAATTCAACTTGCAGATCAAATCAGCTTTTTCCGAAAGTCTTACTGAAGGTCAAACTCTTTCTTTCCTTTAAACACCTTCAGAAGGTCACGATTCATTCACTTATTTTCCGTGTTTGATTATTATTATTTAATTGACGTTACTCAACAGAAATCTGTTCTCAGGCTGATGTGAAAGAGTCTTTTTTTTTGCTAAATTCTTGTAAATCATTACACTGGCCAAGCTTCAATGCTGAAAAGCAATAACGGGAAAACTGTCAGTGTAGTTGAATATTTTTACAGGCTCTTCAGGTTACTGTCATCCGAATACAGGCCACTTGTTCAGAACAGAATAAAATGTAGTTACTTGTTTGTTGGTGTTTGAACGATCTAACCAGAGATCTCCAGCTCTGGTCCTCGTGAGCTCCTGTCCTGCAGGTTTTAGACGTTACTGCAGCACACCTGACTCACATTCAAGGATCTCCAACAGCTTGTTGTCAAGTTCTACACAAGTCTGTTAATGATCCATTAATCTGAGTCGGGTGTGTTGCAGTAACGTCTAAAACCTGCAGGACAGTAGCTCACGAGGACCGGAGTTGGAGCTCCAACCCAACCTCATCTGTCAGACCTGTTGAACTCCTATTTTCTGTTTGTTTTAAAGGCTTTACTTGTCTGATGTAAATGTGTTATTATAGATAATCTGGCTTGACGATGCTCCACTAAAAGCCTAGTTTCCACTTTGCTGCATTTTTCTTAAACGAGTAAATTAGACGCAGCATTAGTTCGTCAGAAGTGTCGCCTCTCGCGGCGTTTTCCTTAATTCCAGCCGACAGTCCATCCTGTACCATTTACTGGCAAGTTGCACTGAATCACGGTGACTCATTTTAAATGGAAGAGCAGCTGCTGCTGACGCCAAGTTATTTCCTCTGGTTAGCTGCTGTCAAAGAAGATGTTTGCTCAAGTTGTCTTTACACAAGTTCTCTGGATATTTCTGCAAAAACTTTGGATTTTTTTTATAGAAATGCTGATGAACAGCATCAGGATTTTGCTTTTAGCTGTAAAACTAAATTTATTTATTTATTTTTTGAGGCATTCAACTGATTTATGTATGCAACATGTTTTATTGTCATGATTCAATTTATAATCTGACAAATCTCCCACTGTTGGGTTTTTAAACATTTTCAGTCCGTCTGCCTTCTGTCTCCATCTGTTTGTCGTCCTGATGGGAAATCTGTCCGTCTGGCTGCACTTTTATACCAATTTGGTAATTATTTGCTTTGACAGCAGCCACAACGACTCATACGTCCTCGCGTTTGATTGCTTTTGACAGACTTCTTTTCCTACTTGAGGCTTCGGAGTTCAGACTAAAACATAACAGCCGTGCTTCCATACAACTGTCAAGTGATTTTTATTTTTTTTTTACAATATTGGGTCAAATTTAAAAAAGCGAAATGTGAATTAGTCTTGTTTCTGTCAACTCGCTCTGGAGTGAATAAACTAGGCGTTGTCAGAAGGTGGCGCTGTAGGCGACGTTAGCTGTAATAAACAGAGAAGGAGAAGACTGAAACTAAAGCAGTTGTTTGCGCGAAACATTAAAAATAAGCAAATAAAAAACTGACTTTGACCATCTCAAAAGAAAAATAGAGAGAAGTCTTAAGCAACTGTTCAGATTTTAGTTTTTTAATACCAGCTTGTATCAGAGAAAAAAAAAGCGGAAACAGCTGATTGGTCTTGTGGGTTAAATGTTTGCTACGTCTGCACTTTTCCAGAAATGTTCTCCACAAAGTCAGAAACCACCCCAAGCAAGGGTAAAAACATCTCTGTGAAATAAAAGAGGGTTTCAAAGTTTGCAGACTTTCTCCAGTGTGCATAAAAATGTAATTGCATCAGACAAAAGCAGTTCACCAGCTTTGACTTCATGCAATTTATATGCAAATAAAAGTCACACATATCAGAAAGTGGAAGTAAAACATTCCGTTTTTGTTTTAGTTTCAGCCCTGAATGTCTTGTGATGTGACTGCTTCCTGCTTCTCCCCACAGCGCACTGATGAGACGCTGTGGTTCGTCTTCTAATGGACTTGATGGAGCCGTTTTGCTTAAGTCTCTTAAGAGCAAAACGTAACCATCAAGCTGCTTCTAAGTCAGCTGCAGACGCTCACTGACCTGCGAATGTGGTCGGGAACTGTGCCATGGTTCACTCAGTCTTCTGCAGCGTCACAACACCTGAAACAACACATTCAGAAAAACAGAAGATCAGTGGGAGCTGCGCCTCACGGTGGATTTAACCGCTCAATAACATCCCTCAGCAATACCACAAATTATTTAACACAGTTCACATTATCAGCACTTCACTGGTGAGCCACAGAGATGTTTGTACTGCGAAGGAGTCCGACGTGATGTTAAAAGGACCAAAATAATGCCTGGTCGTCTGCCAAGGTGCTGATACAGAAGACGGGCGGAGGAAATGATTTTCCAGCGCGAGTCTGGAGCTAATTTTCCACTCTGTTGTCTTAATGCTTAAGTTGTGAATTTGGTCTGCGGCCCAGTGAGCCTGACAGGATTACAGCCGCCGTGCTTTGAAAGTGTATTTTCATGCAACGCTGCAAACACAAGGCGAATCTTTTTCCTACGAGCTTCGAATCTTCTGCTCAGCCTCTATAAGAAATATTTAAGAAACCCTCATCGATCTGCTGCCGCCGTCTGAGACTAGAGCGAGTCCTCGGGGGAGCGAGCCGAGTGTCAGCCGTGTCAACGGGGCTGCAGACCTGTATTTATGCAGGGCGAGCTGCCGGAGCACAGTTGCTTGTTTTCAGAAGCACTCGGCTTCACACTCACTCATTTACAAACAGTCTCGCTTGGGAGCTGACCACAGTCAACACCAGTTTTCTGCTGCTGCGCTGTCAAAAGCTCTGCTGGAGTCTTTTTAAAGGCAACACAGACTGGAACACAACGAACCCACAAACTGGGAATTAGTGCTTCTAAGGTGACTTTGGCGTTTCGTTCCAGAATTATTAAACCCTCTGAGCTCCAAAACCTGCAACTAGGATTGAAAGACTTGTTAGCTTTAAAATAAATTGGCAAAATTACACAATTATTCTGCAACAACAAAAAGATGTTAAATAAAGTCTTCCTAACAGTCCTTGAAGCAGTCACCTGTGATGTGCAGTTCTGTCGGTAAAATGAACCAAATCTGAACCACAGAGTTTCATCTAAATGACTTTATTTTAAAAGTATTATTTTAAAAAATATGCCAAAAATACACAATTTGCCTCAACCAGATTCTATAAAAAACAAAAAATTCTGCGCTCCTCAAATTAAACGAAAAGCCACGAGTGACTCGGCTGAAACCAACGAGCAGGCGACAAAAAAAATAAAATCTTTTCGGCTGAACTGCAGGCTGTGTTTACACAGAGCAGATAGGAGGCAAGTATGAAAGTAGAGTGAAGTTAGTAAAATAGCTCCTGTGAGCACTGAGAAAAATGTCGTACAGGTTGATCCAGGTTTTTTTTAATGTTTGTAAAATAAATAATCAAAATATTTAAGTGTCTCTTTTTCATTTTTTAATGTGCAGCCTTATAACTGTGTCATTTTGCATTAAAAACATTTTTTCGTGGTTGTGCTGTTGCCTGTGGAGGTTCAGGACTTCATACTGCAGTTTAAAAATTAATCCTCAGTGAGTAAAAATGGGACAGCATTTCTTTAAGGCAATGCAAACTGGCTATTACTACTAACTAACTAACTAACTAACTAACTAACTAACTAACTAACTAACTAACTAACTAAGAAGACACCAAACAAAAATGGAATGAGTGTTTTTAAGATGCTTGTCTGAGAATAGTAATTGTCTCCTTGAAGTAACAGCTCCTTTTTTGTCTCCAGATGACATCTGCTTTTTTAAAAAAAGCTAAAAATATGAAACAAACCTGTGCTATCTGCTCACAACAACCCACACATATATATATATATGTAAGTGTGTAGCATACCTCTGCCACAGTGGAGGTATGTTAATCAGATCCAGACCTGCCTCCCTCTGTAGCGCTGTGGCCAGCAGACAAACCACAATAATAATGTGACACACATTGCAACAGACGAGGACTAAGCGAGGGCGTGTGAGCGTATGTGTGGGTTGCTTCATTTTTTTTTCAGTGAAATGAAATAATTTTTTTAAATCTGGTTTTCCTATTAAACCACAAGGAGAAATCCTGCTTAAAGGTCAGTTTACTCAAATCACAACGAGTATTTTCCCCATTTGTCCTGAACTAGGCAGGAGGTATTGATTTTTGATATTATTTTTAGATTGTTGCCAACAATATAACACATTAAAGGCGGAACACTGAGTGAAAATGTGCTTTTCTTCCCCAGAAAGTCTCATTGAGAAGTGGCAGTGGGACCGTTTCTTGGGTCTCACGCGGTCCTCGGCCTGTTGGAGGGTGTATGGCGACGCTTGTGTGCGCCCCATTATCATCAGAGTGGGAGGACAAAGTAACCAGCTTAACTAGGTCAGAGGAACAAAGCCCACCCTACACAAACACACACAGACACACACTGAAAGAACACCGAAGCAGCCGAGCAGCTATACACAACTACAGCACGTCTTGCTCTGTAAACCGGGGGGCGCTCGGCCAACTGCTTCTTATTTTAGCCAGAATCTGATCGAAACAATCTGCAGAAAAATCGCCACGAAATACGAGAGCTTGTGGGCAGAAACTCAACAGTTGGTGAAAGTTAACAATTAACAGAGAACGACTTTTCACGCTGCTTAAATCTATCGACAAAAGTCAAAATGCCAAAAACGCTCCACTTGTGAAAGACTTCTGTTGATGCCAGTTTTACACAATACCTCAGAGAAAAGCAAACGAGCAGCGGCACCCCTTGTGACACCGGCAGAAAATGTAGAAACAGCGAGGAAAGAGTTCAGCACATCGAGATATATTTGGATTTGATGTTGTTTACTGACTTGAGCAGGTCGCCGTCTGCGTTCAGCAGCATCGCGGGACCTCGTAGTATGACTCAAATTGGTACAATTCACAAATCCAGCAGCACAAATACTTCAACCTCCAATGAAACGTCACCTTCTTGTTACTACGAATGAACAGCAGGGCAGCAACGGATGATTAATCTGTTTATTATTCAGTCAACTACTTTCATGGGCTCTTAAATATCAGAGAATGGTAAGAAAATGTCAGTGACTGCTGCCCAAAGCACCAGAGCACATTTCAAAAGTCTTGTTCTGTTCATAATCCAAAGACTTTCAGATTACTGTCACACAGGAGGAAAGAAAGCAGAAAATATTCACATTTAAGAAGCTGCAATCAGAGATTTCTTTTTCTTGAAAATTACTCAAAGCAACTATCAGAATAGCTGCGAATGATTTAATCGATTGTTGCAGCTCTATTGACTAAAAACTAAACGTAAAGTTGTGTGTTGCAGCTTTAATGCAGCGTCCTTTGTCATCCGTGCGTACTTAAAGGCTTACTGCTCTGCTTTTCCTGTGTACTTGCATTGTATTTGTGGGATTAGTCAGGATAATTAGAGCATTGGGATGTAACTGTAGTGTTGGTCTGTTATCAAGGCAGGCAGATGCCTGTTAAAGCCCCTCACCCACACAAACACACTGTAAACGCACAACATGATGCAGATCAGGATCTCCTTGCTTTATCCTTTCACCTCGTTCTCCTGCTGACCCCCTCCATCGTTCCTCTTCAGCCTCCTCGTGGATCAACTGATCTTTCATCTGCTGTGATACTCGTCATCGTGAGTCTGAGATGTACACTGAGATGTACAGGGCATCCCAGAAAGAAAGGACTAATTGTTTAATTGACAGTGATTGAACCTGATGAGGCAGAAGATAAAAGACAGCTGCTCGGCCAACAAGACTTCTGTGACGGTTAAAGGCGACCGACCAGAGCGAAAGAAAAAACAAAAATGAGCAGAATTGTGTCACGATGGTGTTCGTGATCAAGTCGTTGTAGCAGCTTGTATTTGATGCCAGTTATTAGAAAGAGCAACGATTTCCACTGGACTTAATTTGAGTTTTTGTTAAACAGATGATTGATTAATAATGCTGCAGATTATCTTTAAAGGAAATGGGACAAAATTTGCATGCCAACTCATCAGAGTACTCCGTCATGAAGCCAACATTTTGCTCCTGGTTAAGTCGTGTTATCGAGTCCTTTATGGACACTGCAGGGTGTTTAAAATCACAAGCACACTCCTGGCTCTGCATTCAGCACAAGAAACATGAAATAAATGCCCCTCCAGCAAGAAGTAACATTCCATTACAGAGACACTACCGCCTTCATTAGGTTTACATGTACAAGCAGCCAAATTAAAACCTGAGACACATTAACATGTATTAGGATTCATTCTGTGATCAGCTCCGATCGTGTCACATCCAAACTGAACCACATCAGAGAGACTCCCGGTCCTATCAAGACATACTTCTCAAAACGGTGCAGAATAAAAGTTTCCAGGGCTGAAATAAATTGGCAGCCTGGGAGGAAAATTGCAACTCTTATTAATATGCAATGCCTAATTTGTCTTGGTTGCCTCCATCTCTTCACCCATCGCTTCCTCCTCCTCCAGCAACTTCTGCTGTCACGGAGGAGGAGGAGGAGGAGGAGGGAAGAAAAATATTCCTGCCACAACCTCTGTGCTGGTACTGTAAGAATCATCCCAGTGGTGTTTGGTAGTTAGCTACTGAAATTAAAGGCAATATGACCCCAGAAACCAGGACCTACTGACTAAAACCCTGAATCCCGAGTCCTCTGATCCTCACAGTCTCAAGTAGAGCAGAAACGATGAGTCAATTCATCAATTAGTTGACTGACAGAAAATGAATCACTGATTGATTTAGCGAGAACAATGTGAGGATTTGCTTGATTCCCTCCATTCAATGTCACTGTAGAGCAAAGTTAACATATTCTGATGGGCATTCGTGATTGTTAATGTCACATTTTAGGATAAAACCAATAAATAATTGATTGGAAAAAATGCTGCGACTGTCCTGGGAACAAAGACAGAGGCACAGAGAGAAGGAACAGGGCGATTCCATGTTTTGTGATGGCATATTTCAGAATAAAAAGTATTCTATATGTTTTGATTTATATTATTGTGACTTGCGGCTACATACAGTTCAGAAAACATCACGAGTTGACGTCTACATTATCAGTGTTTTTGGTACTGTGTGCTCAAGGCTGAACTCCAATACTGCAGATTCTGGATCTATGGCATGATGGGAAATAACAGAAAAAGTTTTTTGTAAACTAGTACATGAGATATTGTCATTCAAATATAGCCTCAAATTTCAATGTGCAAAAAAAAAAAAAAGTCTAAAAATGGGTCGACAGGCAATTTAACAAACAAATTATCTTGGAAGAAATTTTGTTTATCAAGCCAAAATCTCACAAATATCTTGGTGAAATCCGGGGTGTGAAAATTTGAGGCGAATCAGAGATGATCGAGCAGAAGTCGTTCCAAAATTGCGATGATTTGAGACAGAAAAATGCAACAGAAAAGAACGATTATGAGCTCGTTTGAAGTATTTTATTTGTTGATGGTGTCTTGCACGGATGGCTGAACCATGACAGAGTTGGTATTAATAACTGCAGCCTCTTCACATCAGCATTCTCATACTCTACACACTCCCACACACACACAAAACATGTGTGTTCGTACTCTCAGAAACACACACACACACACACACACAGTCTTTCTCACACACACACTAACGACACACCCTCTGACACTGACCCTAAGCTCTGCATCCGACTCCCTCCAACACGCACTACCACACGATTATCGTCACACTGCTGTCAAGTGGTGAGGCCTGATAGGTGACAGGATGCACACACACACACTCAGTGCACACACAAACCCACACACACACACACACACACACAGAAAACACCAGCACTGCAGTCTCTCCATCAGCTCGTCCTGCATCCCTCCCTCAGGCTGCTGTCCCTCCTCACCAACACGCTCACCAGCCTCCACAGCTAGCTAATGTTAGCACCAAACTGAGGGCGAGACCAAAATTCCTGGAGCTTAACTGAAGTCATTTTCTTGCTCGAACTACGAGGAAAATGTAAATATCCACCATGTGACTTCTTTGTTGGGTGCCTGCGGCAGTAATATCGTCCATTTGTGTTTAAATTTAACAGTCAAGGCGAGGCTACAGAACTAAAAGCACCCAATATGCTGCTGTTAGTGCTGCTGCTGACTTCTCTGTTCTTGCAGGAAAAGACAAACTTGAACACAAAGCAACGTAAGACGCTAAATAATTTCTCAACGTAAGGACACTGCACACCCAGCTTGGTTCTGATCAGGCAAAATAAGTGAACACATGCATTTCTTGTGGCTTAAGGTCATAGTGGTCATTTGACACTGATATCAGGTTACTAAACGATATGCACTGATAAACACTAGGACTGGTTTTATATCAGAAGGATGGTAGGTGGCAGGTTTTGTCTTGCTATAATGTGCAAGAGTGTTATAATCACAAAAAAAGGCAAAAATAAACTGTTAAAAATGTTAACTACCTGATCCATCTGGTAAAAATATGTCACCACATTTTCATAGCTGAAGGACAATTTTACAAGCTTCTGGTCTTAGAAATAAACATTTCACTGTGTTGAAAGCCTTCCTGAACAAACCCAATTGCACGGATCTGATTTGCAGGTCGTTCGGGGAGATAACGCGCCTCCTGAAAGCTGCACTTGTTTAACGTTGACTGAACCTTGTTTTCTGTTTAAAGGTTAACTCTTGAACTTTTGAGTGGAACTGTGATAATGTAGATTTCTCAGAGATCTAACAAAACATTGACAGCACAGCTTTAAATCTACATTGATTAGCAGGAGTATATAGACACTGCCAAACAAGGCGTATAAGATTTTAGATATGCAACACTTAATTGATTCTGTCATTCTAACAAAACAATTCTCTGATTCCAGCTATTTCAGTGTTAACATTTTCTGTTCTCTTTCCTCCTCTACCGCAGTAAACTGAATATATTTGGGTTGTGGACAAAACATTTGTGATTTTGGGCTTTTTCTTCATTTTTTTGATTATAGACCAAAGAACTAATTAAACAAACAAGAAACATAATCAACAGCTCAATCAAATGAAGTCAGGGTTAGTCGCAGCCCTATGGAACGTGTACGTTTTGCTGGGGGTCACATCAGTTAAATGAAACATAATGAAGTGTAGCTACTCATCACTTGTGAAACATACGGCTCTCCTCCAGCACATCTGCTATTTGAGTCAGTATTCAGTCACACTAATAAATGATAATAACTCTCCCACCAGACTTTTAAATTACATTTACATATGCTGCTTCAATAAATTATGTTTTAATCAACTATCTTAAAGATTAATCTGTTTATTTATGTATTCTGACGGTTTTAAATCCCAGGGTGACAGATTACAGATGTCTTGTTTTGTCTGAACCACCGAACCAAATCTAAAATATTCAGTTTAAAATGATCAGAAAAAAAGTATTAAGCATTCACATTTGAGATTCTACAATCACAACATGGCGACTATGTTTGCCTTATTAAACAACTTTACTGGTTAACTGTTAACCAAATTGGTCGTTCACTAGTTTATAATTAGCTTCTTTAAGCTTTAATCTAGATAAACTCCTGGCAGAACAAATGACGCCCAGGTAAGGCTTTGTGAAGTTTTCAGAACATTGACAATGTTGGTGCAGAACCAAGCGTTTTCAAATCATCAAAGAAAACTCACTGGGCTTCACCTGAAACCCTTCCAGGTCTGATCAGCATCCACGTTACCATGGAAACCGGCCCTGACCGACGGAGCCCAGTGAGCCTCTAACCTGTGAAGTCGCATCTGCCCTGATGCAGAAGCCAAATCCTCTGCAAGGAGCGTTTACACTGACAGGAAAAGATGTGTTTGGCAATTCATCCTCACTTCCTGCATCCTCTCAGAGATGATAAAGCGCCTCGCCCGGCAGCCACCAGCGGTTTCTGGCTGCACACACACACACACACGTACATATAAAATGTGCTGTGAGGGTTGTTTTGAGCGGACAGGTGAGCAGCTGGACGCACAGCTGTGACAAACATCAGGATGTGTGTGTTAGGTGTTAGCACAAGCTAGGCTAACCTCCACCCTGAGAGGAGGCTCCCTGCCCGAAGCTCCGCCGTCCACCTTCACCATCTCGCCCTGAGCCGACCGAGCTACCACCGAGACGAAGGTTAACCGCGACCAACACCGGTCAATGTTACCGTCAGGTCACGGGCAGCCAGTGCAGATGCAGTGATTTAACGTTAGCATGCTGGCTAACTGTTGGCAGTTACTGGGTTGCATCGTCCTCCGATTTCTTGTCGCCCTGCTGCTGCTACACAGACCCACTTCAGACGCCTCCTAGAGGTGCTGATACCACAGCTAGAGCCTGACAGGAGTGAGCTACAGCCGGTAAAAACGACCAGCTAGCCGCTCCGGCGTTACATCTGAGTGCGACTAGCACCAGGCTAGCCAGTGAGAAGCTAATGTCAGCTCGTCAGCCCGCTCAGGGAAATTCTTCCACATCACCCGTACTACGCTCTGCTCTTACCTCATAGTTCAGTTTCCATCGTTAAATCCCGGATACAGTAGCTCGTTGCGTGTTTATGTAACCATAAAATGAGGTATCGTCTCCCAAAAAGGTGCTGGTTTATCACTAAAACCCGCTCCGGTGATTCTCCCGTGGCTCTGAAATCCCGACCGACTGAGGGACAGCTGGAAAATGGGGTAACGCCACTCACGTATCGCGATAAGTCACAATGCCCCTAACCACATTACTGATATCTCGCGAGGACTTGAAGAGCCGTTTTCTAGCCTGGAACACAGGGAAGTAAACGGATTAGCAGCGCTCCTGCCGGCGGCGTTTTCCTCGGAAAAATCCACTTTAATGTGAGAATATATGCAAATAAAATTTAGCATATTTAATTTTCTCAAAGAAAAGAAAAAGACAATCCAACTTAACAAGAGAAACAGAGAACAGAATAAAGTTTTACAATAAAATTTTTGGGGAAAAAAATATTCCTTGAAGCCACTGGTCCAAAAAAGCATTTGACAACAAAATTCAGTGACACAAAACAGATAAACAGGCTATTTAATTTTAGTTATAATTTGAAAACATCTCATAAATATGAGTGCATATGCACATTGACAGCCAGTGGCAAAAAAATGCACAAATTTGTAAGATTCAGTAATTCAGACAAAGTTTGAACATACGGGAGTGATGTGCCAAAATAGTACAACCAGATGTACAGCTGGTCGATATAAACCCATTTATAGGCAGCAGATGATAATTCAAAAGGAAAACAAAGATGGAAATAAAACAAAAAGATATTGTTGGGTTCCAAACCTAATATTTAAATTAATTAGGTAAATTTGCGTAATTAGTAATATTGTACGGTCTCAGCATTAATATTTATTTAGTCTGGTAAATCTATATTTTATACAACATCATTTGGTCTTAATCGTTTTCATTTTACTCAGGATTCTTTTCTTAATTTCAAGAACTTTATTGCCATATGCACACATTGTTTGGTACCTAGGATTTTTTTGTGCAGGGCTTAAAGAGCTGGGGAGATGTTGGGGCAAAATACAAGCAAAATACAAATACAATCAAAATACCATTTGTATACACGTAAAAGAATAAGTTATGGGTTTATATACATTGAAAATGAATCAGTTATAGGACTAGATAAATAACTAAAAACAGAAGAAGTGTGTACAGCAGAACACCATAGATATTACACAATAGTTTTGTGAGTCCAGTTTTATTTTGTGTGCACCATCAGTCTGACTGTGGCAGAGGAGAAGCTATGATGGAAGCGAGTCCTGTGTGTGAGGACACGGTCTGCTCTCGTTTTCCTCACATTGTACACCATTTCATATTTTTAAACTCTGCTACTACTTAAACCTGTTGAGTAAATTCAGAACGACAGCCTTACTTTTCTACTAGAAAGCAGCTTTGGCCCATGATTGATGTTTAAAACGTGCAGTCTGAATAACTTGAAATTCTGTTATGTCCGTTAAAAGGCTTTGTAAGACTTTGTTTTTTAAGTACCTAATAAATAAACGTATTATTGAATAAATTATGTAAATACTTCCTGTAACACTTGATAATTAAGAACATTTTTGAAAGGTCACAGACTATTTTTTAATATTATTTTCTCTGTCAGTGCCCGGTCCGTCCAGCTGGGGGCGCTGATGCACCCGCCGCTGGTTGACTGACCGCTAACAAAGCAGCAGAAGAAGAAGAGTCGGTCAGCTGATTCAAGCTAGCAGAAATTGAAAACTAGCAGACTGGCTTCCTCTAGATCAGACACAGTTAATGCATGAACAGGATTATTGGGACTTATTTTGATATTTTTAAATCTCTGGGTGGATAAAGGAGCAGCAGGATGAAAGGTTTGTTCTGTCGAGCCGGAGTCAGCGATGCCGAACCCAAGTTCGTTATTCAGGAAACGGTGAGTCTGTGACAGGTTCTAATAAAAACACATTAAATGGTACTGAAACTTCAGGCCAGAGAGAATAAAATTAAATGTGCAGGATTAATGTGCATCTAAAAAAAAAAAACTACGTTATTCTTGTTGTATTGAATTAAACCTGTTGTTTCTCTGAATCCTCATTCAACACAGTCTAAATATTAAATGTTTACCTTTATTTTACACCAACTGATGGTTTAACATTTGTGTTTGACTGAGACAGCACCAGGGTTTCGTGTTATTACGCAGAATTTACAGCAACAAAGTATTTATAATCTATACCTAATGAATAAGTATTAAGTAAACCTTTACTAAAATAAATAAGCCTTTATTTATCCCAGTGTGAGGGGTATTTGTATTGGTACAACAGCAAATGGGATAGTGCAAAAAAACAAAAACAAAAGGGATACCAGTAGAAAAATAAACCAAAATATACATAAGTACTAGTTCTGATTGTCCAGGACAGATTATTTTGTGAATATAAATCCTGTTAAGAGGCTAAATATTGCACAGATTCGTCCAAAAGTACCAAATTACCAATATTGCACATTATCTAGTGGATGTAGAAAAATGTATATTGCGTTGTGTTTTTAAATGTGCAAAATATTCATAATTCACAGCTATGAATGTGCTGACATTACACCAAAAAGAAGCATGGTAGTTTATTTCAGTGTGTGTTGCTGTAATATCTGTATGTTATCGTCTCCCCGGTCTCACCGATCGGCTCTAAAGCTCTGTGTTTGTCTGCAGACTCTCCCGGATGTGCTGACCAGCCACCAGGTGAGAGTCCAGGTGAAGGCCTGTGGACTGAACCCGCTGGACCTGAAGGTACTGAAGGCAGTTCAATCAACGATGAAACTGGTTCACAGCAGATCCAGAGAATCACAGGATTTGTTGTGTATATTTTTGTAGGGTGAAGGCTTTAGCTCTAACTTAGTCATGTTAAACTTAGACATAATATTTATATTGAGTAAGTTCTGTAGTTTATAATACTGCAGGTCGTAGCGATGTTATTAACTTCGGTTATTCTCCATAAATGATTTATGACACTGTTGGGTTTAATGTAGTCACAGTCAAGTAAAGTGGTAAATAATAATATAGTTTTTGTTGGGTTTTAATCCCTAATATATAAATAACTCAGATAAAATAACAACATAAACAACACTATAGGATGTGTTTAACCCAATATTTCCACGTGTTAGGTTAATATGCAGCCACAAATGTTTACTGGAAAGAACTTTGATGCAACAACTGTTGTCTTAAAGATGTTATTGGAGGCAAAAAACTTCAAACAAACGAACACACAGGATTTTGTTTGGATTCATTATTTGTCTAATTTCACATTTGTTTTATTGTAAAGCACTTTTTTTGACTGCCATTGAAATAAAGTTATTGTTATTATTCAAGTAGAAAACTGAAAGAAAATGATGTGAAACTGAAGCTTATTAACTGAAATCAAATCCCAGTGACTGAGCCAAAGGTAATCTAAAATTAAGTTTTTACATTTCTGATATAAAATTCTATACATTTGATCTGTTATCACAAAGGGGTGAATGTGTCTTCATACATGAAGCTCCTTCCACTGTTTAGGCAGCTGAGATAACTGAACTGACTTTAGCTGGACTGAAATAACCTTCAGAAGTGTTCTACCTCTCCTCTCCGCCTCCCTCGTAGCTGCTCAGCGACGTTGGGATCCAGAGAGATCTGATTCCAGTCGGCAGAGAGGTGGCCGGGGTCGTCCGTCAAGGTTGTAAACAGTTCACAGAGTAAATACATGTGATTAGTAGTGAGTCAGACCTCACGGAGCGTCGTCAGCACAGCTTTCGTCGGCTAATCTGTGTTCTTTTTCTACTGCAGTTGGTCCCAAGGTCACCTTCTTCCAGCCGGAGGATGAAGTTGTAGGTAAGAAATGTTGTTAAAGGAATTTCAGGGACATGAAATCACATTTTTCCTCATCGTGGGCTCATGTTTCACTGTAACACAAAGTCCTGCATCTCTATGGAAACAGAACAACCATGAAGGAGAGACAACTCAGAAATGTCTTCTGTTAGAAGGACAGAAGTCAAAAGAAAAGAAGCATCTCATTTTACAAAAAATGAAAACAATGAAAATAAAAAATCAGAATTATCACAAACCTGCAGTTCACCCGAAAAGTTCCTGAACTTTTGTGACGTGACTGTTGGTCACAGCTGAGTCAGCGATGGCTTCACGGTTACACCACGGTGCACGGCTGTTTTATTGAGTTATTTTGTAAGAATTCTGGTGCAAACCCTTTATTTTTTGGGTGAATTTGTAAATGAAACCTGTAGAATAAAGAGATTTTGTGGAGATATCATGATTTTAAGCGTAGTTCTGGTTAAGTTTTTCAAAGAAACAACAAATCTCAGGCGGGTACTTCAGGGACTGTTGGAAACTTTGACCTTTTATTTCAGTGTTTGCAGTTTCTGGACCCTGTTTTCGAGGTTCAGATGGTTCAGGCTTGTGATGTTTTGTTTGCTGACGGGGGAGAGCACGGCAGAAGTTTCCATTAGTTTAAATATTTCTGGCGATGTCTAAATATTGAAAATGTATGACAACTGTGATTGTTATCCATCAGAGCCTGGACATATTGTTGAACTGTGGCACAATTTTCAATCTAAATATGCTCTGTTTTTAACAGTAATTTTACAAAAATATCAATGAAATGAGTTAAACTTTTGGACTTGTGGTTTATATTTGTAACATAAGTGTTGTTGCAGTAGTCATTGTGTCCATATGGTCCACACCCAGCACACATTTCATCACTTCTTACCTGCACCTGCTCTCTCCAGGTATCCTTCCTCTGGACTCCACCTGCTCTGGACTCTGTGATTCTGTCGACATTGACGAACACTATTTAGGTGAGATTCAAACATCACACAACAGTAGCTGTGACCACAGCTGCACAATGTTGGACAAAAACAGACTGAGCGTCTGATTCCTTGAAATGACAAAACCCTGCTCTGCTGTCTGTCGTCTCAGCTCAGGAATAAATGTCAGACTGATCTGTGGGAAAGATCGAACTGTTCCTGTCTGCTGTAATCGACGGCAGGCAGAGAGCTTTTATGTAGTTACTCTCTGTTCTCTGCATGTCCTGCTTTTAAAAAAACCGAAGTAAAGCTGTTTGAAAAAAGTGTAAAAGCACCTGAGGAAGGTTGCGTCCCTCTGTCAGCTGTAGAGTCGGTCTGATGTGGACAAGAAGACAGAGAAAATTATTCTAGTGTCCTCTTCAGTTCATAGAATATCATTTAAAAACTCCACCATTAAAGAGAATTTATGCATCACTTTGGTATTAAAGAGTCTTTTTTTTATGCGTTCTTGTCAAAAGAAGTCAAATTAAATTGACCATGATTCAGTTTTGAAAAGCAATGAAAGAGGAAACGTTCAAAGGGGGTAAATACTTCATACAGGCACCGTGAGCTGTTCAGTAAACATGTGTTTCTGTGTTCTCCAGTTCAGAAACCAGAGAAGCTCAGCTCGGTGTGTGTCGCAGCAGCGTTGCGTGACGGCCTCTGTGCGTACACCGCTCTGCACACTCACGCTCGCATCGCCGCCGGACACACGCTGCTGGTGATGGACGGAGGCAGCGTACGTAAAAACACAGAACAATCCGCCACGTATTTGTTAAAGTTCAGCGTCTAGGCATAACTGACGACGTCATCTCTTCTTGCTCCGAAGGCTTTCGGCCTCATGTGCATCCAGCTGGCTTGTTATCACGGCGTGAAGGTCCTGACGACGTCACACTCGCCACAAAAACACACGTTTCTGGAGCAGCTCCGGCCCAGCGTTGGTGAGTAACTGTGATGCCTTCAGAAGCTCATCTCCACCAGTGTCTGTTCAGTGCATCTTCTCCAAAACCACCTGAGTCCTGCTGCCTTTTTTTCTCATCACTCTTTTCATGCTTCACTTTCATCTTTGCTTCTTCTTCTTCTTCTCTCCCTGCCTTCGTCTTTTCTTCAGGTGTTCAGGAACCTTTAGTCGGTGAGATCTTTTATTTCTGTCCTTCCAACATGCCTCCTTGCTGGATTTCTATCTCTGTTTTCTCTCATCTGTCGGATGCCAACAGGGTTCTACCAGAATAATTCTTCCATATCTATCTATCATATATATCTACAGAGTTTATATCAAATTAAGGATTTTAAGACTTAGCAAGTAAATGGTGAATTTTGGGCATCATAAGTAACTGAAACTACAAAATCTTAAAACTTAGACGAGCTTCTGATGAGATGTTTGGTTTAGATATGAGCAGAATTACAGACTTTTCATTGAGATCAGTCGGTTTTAACTGTTTTGTGAGCTAGAATCACTCATTACCTCGTGTGTTCGTGCATGAAGCCAGAGTCATTCCGGTTTATAACGACTCGTCCGACCTGCTGTCGGTGGTTTTGGAGGAGACGGGAGGCCTGGGAGTGGACATCGTCATAGACTCTGGAGGTAAACGCTTCTCACTACACATGTTGAACGTGGTAAAAAGGCTGCTTGAGGGCTAAGATGTCTTTGTTCGTGCAGTCCGTCTGCAGGACGAAGAGGAGGACGAGGAGAAGAAACTACTTCCACACAAACACGACATCATCAGCGTCCTGGGGGTCGGAGGTCACTGGGTCACGTCGCACCAGGACCTGCAGGTGAGTCGCGTTCAGGTTTGACTGCAGTTAAACAGTAAAGCTTCTCTTTCTGTCCCACATTCAAGCTCCAATTCCTGCCTAAAGTTTTATAGAAAGTGGTTTACATGCAGCATTTCATCTAAATTACTTCATTCTATGCGTCTCGTTTAAAAACTTACGATTAACAGTTTGCAGTAACTAGATTCTGAAAACTGGCCCGATTTTGGTTGAGAACTGGAACATTTTGCGAAAAAAAAAGATGCGGAAATTTGCCCTAAAAATTACATAAATCTTGCATTTCTTCCTTTTTAAAAAAAAAAAAAAAACCACATTCAAAGATCCATGAAGCACTTTTTTCCCGTCATCTTGTTGTTAGTTATTTATTCAGCCTATTATTCTAACTGTATTTGTTGTTTTTTCCACACTGTCTTTTGTTTTTCTTAATAATGTGTGAAACACGACGACTGTTGATATTGTTGAGATTCTTCTGTAAATAAAACTTCTTATTATCTGTGTAGAAAACTATTAATACGAGACAGATTCTTGTAAATGCAGAGAAAACTTATATTGTGAAGTCTTTTAAACGCACAAAATATTCATAATGCACAACTTTATATTTATTACACTGTACACGTATATTTTTATTTTCCTCGTACAATATACAGTTTTAAATTTTATGCTCTTACTTTTTACTTGTGTTTACATTTTTAGGACATATTTTTTCTTCTCATCTTGTATTTTCTCTTTGAATGGGAGCAGCGGTTTAAGTATTTCTGATCCTGTTTGAATCTGCTGCAGTTTTAATTCTGTCAGACCTCAGTCGACCACTGCTCTCCTTTAAACCTTCTCAGCGATCAGGTTCGCGTCCGCAGCCTCCTCCTACGTAGTGTGACTCATCGCATGAAGGCTGCAGGCAGCTTTTTCTCCTCCTTCCTCGATCTGTGTGCTACCGTTTACAAAATCCAACAAAAACAACCTCCCTGCAGCGACACACTGAAATGTCAGGTCTCATAGAGGATTTTGATCGATACGGTTTCATTTATTTGCTTTTATGCAATTTGTTTGCTTATCTATTATAAATCTAAGTATGTTTCTTTCAGATTGAAGTTCAGATTTACCTGCTCTGTCTTCAGTCCCAGTTTCATCTCCTTTCTGTGTCCGTCTTTATGTTTTTGCAGCTGGATCCTCCAGATTGCAGATTACTGCATTTAAAATCGGCCTCCGTCTCCTTCCTGAACCCTGAAGTCTGGACGGCTTCGTCAGCCCAGCAGGGGAGATACCTCCGTATCCTCACAGCGTGAGATCTAAAGCGTGCACGGTCCTCTTTCAGGTCTTCGTGAGTCCTTAACCCAGTTTTCTGCAGATATTCTGAAGGATATTGTGGAGAAAATGTCAACTGGAGTCCTCAGGTAACTAGAACACTTCAAACTCAACTCAGATGGCTGTAAAAGACATTCAACACAAAAATGACACCGTATATTAGTCGGAAACTGCATAAACAGAAAGAATCCTCTGATGTTCTACTTTCTGGCAGCTCTTCTTCTCATCTGAGACATTCTGTTTAGTTAAAAATCTGAGCTTAAAGCGTATTTAATTAAAATCACTTCACTCTTTGTGTTGCAGGTAAAAAGCTGCCAAAAACAAACCACTTGTACCAAACAGATTCTGTAGAAAACAAATAGTTCTGCACTCCTGGCTGCAGCTGCAGAGCCGTTATGGGTTCAGCTGTGACCGACAGTCACGTGGCAGAAACTCAAGGACTCAGTGTTGAAACAGGACAGAGAAGAACGTATAAAGTTGAATACCTATAGGGACCCAGAAAAATACACATTGGTTGAAAAAATCATTTAACGTTTGTTTTGGGTTTTTTTGTCGTTCCGACGGTGCTTTCGCTCGTCGTAGCTCCTCCAGCGCTGCAGCCACAAAATAAAGATTGATAGAGACTTCTCGATGACGCACAAACGGAGCTCCAACCTAATCAAATCGAACTTGTCTCTCCGTCTCACCAGACCTCAGCCGGAGGAAGCGGTGCCTCTCTACGAAGCCACGGTTGCCATGGAGACTGTCCAGCGTCACCCGAAGAAAAAGGCCGTTGTTCAGTTCAGCTCTGATCTGAAATAATCACATTCTGCCGAGACCCGCGGTTCAACCGGGTCGGCTCGTCCCGGACTTAAAGCGTCACAATGGACAGTTGTTCTAACTCGCTGAATTGTTCTGAGGGGACTGAAAGCTGTTTCCAATGTTGAGTTAAAGCAGAAAAACACACCTTGAGCTCCTCATTGTGAGTCTCCGGTCCGCCTGAGGGCTGAAATACGAAGCGCAGTGAATGCATCAGCAGGGCTTTTGAGTTTGAACCAGAGTTTTCTATCAGTAACATTAATCTCACTTTGATTTGGTTCAAAAACTAAATTTAATTCCACCAAAATGAACACATTCAGTGTCATGTTTAATTGAATGACAGTTCAGACTCTATCGCAGTAAAAGCACTTTTTACTGAACTTGCAAAACAAACTTGAAGAAGAGCGCCTGGTTGCTGATAACCATCGTTATCTCTGACTGGGATTTGAGGTTTTGTTTAGCCAGCTAACACAAAGAAAGCCTGACTGTGCTTCGTAGTTCAGCTCTTCAGGTTTCTTTGACTGCAAACTGAAGGAACAAACAGTCAGCGTCCCTCTAACACAGACACTGGACCACATTCAGACTCCATGTTTCACGTCTACTCATGACATCAGGTGGCGTTCACACTATGAAACTACAAACTGTTTATTTCTCAGCATTTCTTTGAGAACTCACTCAATAAAATCCACATTTTTGTTAAAAAAAGACAACGACAGTTCTGGTTGTTTCTTTAGAAAATGCTTTCAGTGTAAACTCATCCAAATAACAAGCAGCACCTTCGCAAACTGTGTTGGATTCTTGCAGATTTTATCTTCTGAGCTTCTTCAAAGTTCAGCGACTGAATGATCAAAGCCAGTTTTTTTTTTAATTGCTGAAAATAAATACATAAAAAAACATGAATCTTTAAGGAGTCCGATCGCTGCTCCGCTGTTTCCTCACAGCTCTGTCCAACGTGAGTCCGTTTTTTATATTTGATGCTTTTTGCTTTTAGCGCAGCTGGAACCAAACCTTCAGCTTTCAGTCCACAGCATCACCGACCCAACGGACGTCAGCTCACAGCATCAGCATCCGGTCGGCACGGCAACAGTTCATCGGTTTCTTTAAGCGACTCCTCCAGCACCTCCAGACATCTTCCCAGGATGCACCTCTCCTCCTGCCGCAGTGACCTCACCACGTCCAGCTGCTCCCTGATTGGCTGCTCACATTCATGCAGGAGGTTGGAGATCTAAAAGAGCAGAAAAAAAGACAAACAGTCAGGACACGTGATGGATGACTGCCGGGAAACCGTCGGCCTTGTGTGCTCACCTTATCTAGAGCTGTAAATGTGTCCCGCAGAAGTCGCTGACAGAGAACCTTGGCTGTCTGAAAGCTCCACCGCTCCTTCTCCTCACACAGCGTCTGACCGAGCAGCACCGACTTCCACTGGTGGCTGAACACAGAAACACACCCAGAATTCATGTCGTTTATTTCAAGACAAACAAATGGGTCATTCCATCTCAAATCCTCTAATGTTTAGGCCGATTTCTGCTCGACCAGCTCTGATTAGAACTTTTTCTAACGGAAAATATGGATGTTTATAAAGATAAGTGTGACATTTTTGCTTCATATGTCAAATACTTTGTGAGAAAATGAAATGAAAATAAATTAAAATCTAAAAAAACAAAATGAAGCCGTAAAGAAAAGACCCATCTTTGAGCACATCAACCAAAAACTTGAAGCAAAAGTCAACTGGTGATATTTTCTGAACCACGTTTAGCTGCATGTCACAATAACACAAAACTAAACTGACATTATGAGAAATAACAGAGAGTTTCAGGCTTTAACTACATTAGTTTCTGAGTTATTGTCGCTCAAACAGTCTCATGTCTCAATGTGCAAAAAAAGCTGCTGAAAATTGGGCAATTTTTAAACATTTTGTCTAATATTTCAAATATATATTTATTAATATCCATAATTTATAATAAAAAAAGTTTCAAGCACATCGGAGATGAAGGAGCAGAAGAAACGTCCTGATCTGAGATAGAAATGTAGATTTTAGAGCAGAATAAGCAGCCGGAGCTTCACTTTCACACACAAGTCGAATGTATTTATAAAGCACGTTTAAGAAGAACAAGAGCTGAACCAAAGTGCTGTAAAACTAACAGGACACAGAACATAGTAAGTACAAGACAAATCTGAATTAAGGACGATAAAATAATGAGAATGAAAAGCTGCAGCACGTCAGGTTCCACAGCCTGAAGGGAGGTTTTGGATGAATACGGGCACTGAAATGTTCCCAAATCACATTATACAATTCTAAGTACTAATTCTTGTGCATATTTATGTGCTAATGTAACTGTAAGCACTTCAGAGTTGTTGTAAATAAAAGATCATCGACGCAAAATCCAGCTGCTGTCAGATTAATCCAACAGCGTGCACGTCTGTAAGGAGCTTAAGGTGCCGCTAATGCGTTTAAAACCTTAAAAACAAACGAGAAAACCTTCAAACTAATCCTAAAACAGACAGGAAGTCAGCGGAGGGATGAAACTTTCAACATGAGGGTGTTTGTACGTGAACCTACTACAGTGTTTGTGGCAGCGACAGCAGTCGGAGCGCCGTCATCAGCCTCCAGCTGGGACCGTCGCCGGACAAAGTCAGGTTTCTAACAGAGACGGAGACAAATCTGGAGTTAGCTGATGCACAAAACAGCGTGTAGAAGAACTGTTAGTAAGGTTTAAAGATCAATCAGGTCGTAAAGTCTTACTGAAGGAAGCTGTTTTCTCTGAGGAACTTGATCTTCTGATCCAAACTCCTGTCGGCTTTTAAAACCTCACGGAGGAGATCTGAGGGAATAAACGCTTTTAACACATTCATCTGTGCTACGATGTTAGATTTTTAGTTTTTTTAACAGACTAAACGTGTTTTTCCATTAAATATTCGTGTGAGTTGCGTTCAAGCTGCTTCTGATGCAGACTTCTCGCGCCCAGCTTACCTGCGTCCACGTAGACCACGCTGTGAGGATTTCTGCTGCACACGAAGCCGTACTCCAGCAGCAGCCGCTGGTTGTCATGGCAGCCGTAGTTGATGAAGGCCTGCTGGTAGCGAAGAGTCCCACCGACGCTCCTGATCTCGTAGCACCTGGTCGCAGCGTTGAAACCGGCTTTAACCTGAGGACAATAGAGTTTCAATGAGGCGCAGGAAGCTCATCTATATTCTGAGTCTGGACAGAAACACCAGTAGATGCTGTTCACCTGGACGTCGGCTCGGTGGTTGAGGAGGTCCAGAAACGGAGCTAAAGCGTAGCGGTCGGGTCCGGACAGGAAGCTGCTGGAGGGACGCGACATGAAGACGGAGCGAGTGTTGACGCTGCACCAGGACCACCTGACGGAGGAGGAAACAGGCTTTCATTTTCTCAAAGACGGACTGAAACGAACTGAAAACTTAACCTGAAAAAGAGGCAAGAAGATCTGAACCTCAGAGCCTCGTAGGTCAACACGTCCTCGGTGGGCCGATTCAGAACCGGCTGCAGGGACCTGGAACACCACAACATTCACATGTGAACATAAATGAGAAGCTTCATTGGAAAATTAAATATATTTAGATGCATTTCAAGCAACAAAAAATGTTTGAAAATAGTTTTTCTTCTTTTCCATATAGATATATATATATTTTAGAATTAACGTCATTTTGAAATGAGTCAAGTCATTTATAGAATATATAATTTTGCAGGTTTGTGACCTTCAACATTGAAGTTATTGAAGTTCATTTACATCACACACTAATATAGGGTGTTACCTTTAATATTTAATTTACTAAAATGAATCTGTACTATATGTTAAACTTAATATTTAAATTAGTCATGTAATTTGTATGTTTGACAATATTGTACGGTCTTCACTGCAATTAGGTAAAACTGTATTATGTCATTTTGTAGGATTGTAACCACAACATTTATATGAGTCAACGATATTTTCCTAATTAATAATATTATGTGGTTTTAACCTTAATAGTTCATTCAGTCTGATAAAGTTGTATAATATCTGAAATAATCAGGTTAGACTTCTAATATATGTTAAGTTGTAGGGTCTTAACTTTAATATTTATTTTAGTCCCTAATCATTTTTGACCCTAATATTTTAATTGCTGGATACATTTGTGATATATCATCTTAACATTTATGTTAGTCAAGCATATTTGCATAACAATATATCAATATATGTATATATTGTCGTGTATTAACTTTATTATTTAAATCAGGCAAACTTGTATTATGCATAATTTTGAAAGGTCTTAACTATCCGTCATCTCTCCACCTTAATCCTCACCAGGGTCATGGGGGGCGGAGCCTATCCCAGCTGACTCAGGGTGAAGGCAGGTTCACCTGGACAGGTAACCAGTCTATCACAGGGCTACACTTAGAGACAGACAACCAAGCACACTCACATTCACACCTACGGACAATTTACAATCACCAATTAACCTCAGCATGTTTCTGGACTGTGGGAGGAAGCTGGAGAACCCGGAGAGAACCCACGCTGCACGGGGAGAACATGGAGACTCCACGCAGAAAGACCCCGGGTGTCCTCACCGGGACGCCAACCGGCGACCTTCTAGCTGTGAGGCGATGGTGCTAACCACCGAGACACCTAGTCTTAACCTGAATATTTACATTTTCCAGAAGAGAGACTAATAAAGTTGATCTTATCTTATGAGTCCAGTAAGCTTGTTTTAATACAGCCTGTCAGTTTTGAAGGTTTTAATCTTGATACTGAAATGAGTCAGACTAATTTGTAATATTTAAAATATTGTAGAGTTTTGATGTTAATATTTTCATCCGTCTGGTAACTTAACCTCATTATTTTACCTTGTTAAACAAATCAACAATGATAATCTGATTGTTAAATGTATAAACGACTCGAGTTGACCAGAAACACGACCAATCGAATGCTGTTTAAACTACAGATTTGTTGGAGCTGATTGTGTGAGTAAACTCTGTTGATCCGTTCTAACACAGAACCTGCAGAACCTGCTGCAGCCCGACTCACCTGAAGAACTCCTGATTGGAGGAGAACATTTCCTGCACCGCCTCCCTCTGCTCTAAGCCCCGCCTCCTCAAACAGCTGGGCAGGGCGGCCATGACGTCGTCGCTGAAGTACACGGGACAGGTGTAGGCGGCGGGCAGCAGGTGGATGTAGGGGAACCAATCAGAGGCCTCCCCTCGGTGGCGCTCGCACATCAGGAAGACGCAGAGAACCAGGAGGGGAGAAAGACGAGGCTTCCAGCTGTGGACGGAGAAACAGTTTGATTTAATCTCACCTGAGAACCGGTTAGCAGGAATACAGGTGACAGCCAGTCTGAACACGTGACGACCTAAACAAAACCCTGCAGGTCAGAGACAGGAGGATTTACTGTAAAAACTGCCCGAACATGACAATATTCTGACATCTTCCTCTCACCTCTTGATGTATTCTCCCAGGTAGCTGTCCAGGACGGTCGAGGTCGTGAGGAGACACGACTCCGGCAGAGAAATCAGCACCTCACCTGGCTGAAATGAAGAGCTTAACATTCAAACACCATCGGTCTCATTTCAATAGAGCTTCGAGGATTAAAACGCTTTAATATCATACGCAAAAGTGCTTAAAAAGTGCTTTGCAAGACTCAAAGACGCTTCACAGAGCAGGCAAGAACGCAAAAGACAAGTAAGATGGAGAAAGGAACATATAGAAAACAGATCTGGGCTGAAAAATAGCATCTAAAATAAAGCATGTGCAGAATTTATGCTGCAGAAAAGTGAAGATCTGCTCGTCATACTGAGGTCGGTCCTGATAAATACACAAAGTCCTGTGTACAATAATGGCTTTTGCACAGGAAACTTTTAAAAAAGCCAAAGTAAATAAAGTTCACACTTGATCCTGGACTGTTTATTAATATCAGATATTAAATACACTCTGGAGGAACTTTGGACTCAACCTTCTGTCTGTAAAGATAAGATAAGATAAGCTTTATTTGTCACATACACATTCATTTACAGTACAATGTGCAGTGAAATGTATTTTGGACCAGCTTCAAGTTTCAATGAAGAAAAGAAATTTTAAAAAAATAAAAATAAGTGTAAAGTGTAAATAAGCGGTATATATATACTTTATGTATACACACACATAAATAATCAAATAAATACAGCAAATGAAACACTGCGTCGAAAAGTCGAAAACTGTAATTAGATTCTTCTTTAAAACAACTCAGTCATTTATTATATTTATACTATTAAGAGCCTGAATGACGCTGGACTTCTGGGGCCTGATGCAGATTTTTTTGGATTAAAACAATCCTGATATCAACAAATATTTATATTTTCTATAAATACAGTTTGAGCGCGTTAAATTAAAATTGTATATTTAGCCAAAAACCCTTTTCTCACATCTATTATAAAAACAAAACTTTACTGCAATTAGAAAAAGACCGTAACAGGTCAGATGAATGAGACTCACAGATAATGTAAAACAGGTTTTAACTGTCGCTTCCAGCTGTTCAGGACTGTTGCCTCTGGGTTTATTAAACATCAGCATCAGACAGCAGCAGGATGAGCGTCTCCAAAGATGCACCACAGCAGTAACTTTTAGGATTACTTCTCACTATAAATAGGGATCAATCAGAATCTAAGAGTCAAAGTTTATCAGCTGAAGTGAATCATTCGTTATGAGATTTTTCCTTCATGACTTTATTTGTAAAGTAGTAGTTAAAACATCATCACACATGGGCAGAAGTTGTGTTTAATAAATCATAAATAAACTCAGCTGTTAGTTATTTAGACACTCTGATGAGCTGATATTCTTTTTTGCTCCTTGTTTATTACTGCGTGTATATATGGGGCTTTAATAGATCGATGAAGCTGCAATGTTGCATATTTCATGTCTAATTAAAGGCTTGCGACAGACATTGAGGATCAAAATCAAGATTCCCTTTATTGTCGTTCAAGCTGTACGTGAAAAGATGCAAAGCATAATGAAATTTCGAAGTGTCTGAATCCCAATGAGGTAATAAAAATAGTGAGCCGTGTGCAAAAACAAGATTTGAATGCAGTTTTATTATCGTGACAGTGATTATGAGTATAAACTTTAGCTGGATTACCTTTATAGCTCTGAGAGTCTGAAGTCCTCGTCCGGTGTCTGTGTGAAGAAGAGCAGGAAAAAACACAACTGAGCAACTTCTACTGCAACGAATCAAAGAGCTGGATGTCTCTCAGTGAGTGTGCTGATGCTGCTAAATGCTAACAAGGGAATTTATCTGAAACTCCAGAGGACGTGGAGACATTTTACCAGAGAAGACGGCCGGCTGCAGCAGAGCGGAGCTGAATCCTCGCCGGTGGAGGAACTTCATCAGCTTCACGTACTGCGGCAGGTGACACAGAGAAGCTGAACCGACAGACGGAGAAAGACAACAAGAAGAAGAAAGTATGTTTGTGTTGAAGCAGTTCAAAGCAGACAAACACTGTTGGAAAGCGACAGACTCGTTTCTACCCGACTGGAGGGAGTTTTCTTGTTTCCGCCTCCTCGTCCTGGAAGCTCGTCCGGATCTGCGACCCGTCATCGTCCCACCTGGACCCACGACGCCTGTTGGTGGATAAACACACAATTAACGTACAAAACACACAATAAATACACCTCAACTTCAACAAAACTCTTTTAAATGTACATTATCCTCCACATCTGGTGACTTTCTGAGGGTGTGGAGCTGATACATATTCTCCTCCATGTTTTAAAGGGCTCAACCATCTTACTGCTATTATTAAGATAAATAATACATTTCTTTTTCACTTAAAAAACAAAAGTAGAATGATGTGATTTTTGCTGCAGTCTCTACAAAACAAAGATGTTTTGTTACGTCTGGAGAATATTATCCTAAAAACACAGTCTCTGATTTGTAAAACTTCTATTTGTGAAAACGGAAAAAAAAATATATGGAGAATTCTTTACTTTTGACCATATGAGACCAGGTCCAGATCAAAAACCTGGACCAGATGATTCAAGAGAGGCTTAAGAATCTCTTAAACACAGTCTAAGATTTATCAAACCTTTACTCTACTTGTTAAAATTTATTTTCAGACTGAAAAAATGCATATGAGAACAGAAGAAGTTGCTTCTGGTTTCGATTTGGCATCAGTAACTTGAGATGGAGACATCACTCTCTCTCACTCTCTTATATGCGGTTCAGATGTGAGAAAAGATTTCTTTTTGTTTGTATCACAAACAGAAAAAAGTTTAAGAAATCAGAAACTGTACCGTAAAGAATCTTAAGCCCCTCAGGGATAATCTAGTTCAGATTTGGTTCATCAAAGTTTAGTGTTTTTAGAGGTGGACCTGGTCGAATGAGTCCAAATGACAGAGAAGCAGTGAAATCTCTATTTTCTTTTTTACAAAATCTACATTTTCTCCCCCTTTGTTGGGCAACTCCAAAAATATAATAAAGGGTTCACATATATGAAAGTGAGTTTCAGACCGCATGAAGACCTAAAATGTCTAACACAGTTTTACATGAAAAAAATTTGAAGAAAAAAACAAAGATTTACTTGCTCAGCGCTGCAGGTTTAGTTTCATATCACTTTGCTTTAAACTGCAGAATCTAAAGCTTTTCAAGCATCTACTAACTAGTACTGAGGCGCCACAGTTAATAGTGTTTTAAACATGGACAATAATAGAATGTAATAGTATAAAACAGCCAAACATTAGGAAAACCTGCAATATACAACCAAACCCTTCCTTCTCTTAATACAACACCAAAACACACAATTTATACTTTACCCACTAATTACACACACGCACTGTTCATATAATCCAAATGAAACACCTACAAACTGTCCTCAGCTGCCTCTGATCCTGATCTTCCACCGCAGCTCCATGTTCAGCTCCCTGACCCACGTGTTCCGCTTGTTTTTCCGGGTATGCGCACTGGTCCTGTGCACAACTCCTCCCAGCCTGCTCCCCTTCTCCTCTGTCTCCTGATCTTCAGCCTCCATATATCTGCTCATTTTCTCCTGCAGCTCGGCCACTTTTCTCTGCAGCTTCTTCCCCACAGCTTCTCTCGGCAGAACAACAGCAGCTCCAAGTAAGAAACTTCGTTTTTTCCTGTTTGTTCACTTTGTGTTTTTCTGTTTTAGCAGCTTCATCTGAAGATAACGAAAACTGAAAGTCAGCGTTATGTAACGTAGAAGGAGCAGGAGGCGAAAGTTCGCGCGATAAAACGAAATGCATCATAAAGCCGGTGGTTTAAGTCTGTAAATCACCTTTCACCTGTTATATTCAGGGCTAATTTACCTAAAACAGATTGCAAAGCTAACCTGCAAAATTCATGCAAAACCAGCAAGTTTGCATCAGAATCAAAGGTCACAACAGAGCTGGAAGTACATAGGTGAAGTTTATTATGGGTTTTATTATACATTTACCTCATTCAAGCTAAATGCATAAGAAAGAGGCCAATTTAACTCTTTAAATTACCCTTTATCTGTCATATTTAAGGTTAATTTAACGTCCAAACTACAAAACTGATCCTGCAAAATTCTTCAAGACCAGCAGGTTTGCATCACAGAGCTGAAAGTTCACAGTAGTTCATTCTTTTTCATGATTAAATTGTTATTTTAAATAGAAATCCTTTCACATCTTGTTTATTGATTGCAATTTAAAGCAGATTTAATGCTCACATTTTTACTTTTGGTGTCTTATGTCACTAACAAATGTTGCTTCGAGGTTTTTAGATGCATTAATCCCGTTTTTCTGTATTATTAGACAAATATATTTGAAATTTTCTCCCTGAAATTGTCATCATGACTCAGCCAAATCCACCTTCCTGATAACATCACAGAGTTTACTTGGAAAGAGGTGATTAATAAAGTCTGACGGTTGCTTTGTGTGTTTAAGGTGGAGTGTGTTTGTTTTTCTGTTTTTTTTATTCACCGTTAGTGATTTGTCATTCGCAAAAGTGAATCAGAGGAGCCAACTCCCATCAAGTGAGAGCCGGCTCCCGACTTTTTTTTTTTTTCCGCTGCTCAGTGGCTGAGCTCAGCTTACGGCAGAACTTTGTTTTGATTGGCAGCATGGCGGCCTTGTGGCCAATCACATGTGAGGATTTAGTGCCACAGCTGATGCTATAATGGAGATGAGATGCTATCTTGAGGAGCCCCTCATCCAAAGAGCAGAAGACCCACTGAGCTGGTGGCAGGCCAAGGCCTCAGTCTTCCCCCACCTGGTGAAGGTGATGGAGGGAAGACAACATCTGTTCCCTCTGAGAGAATCTTCTCAAAAACCGGGCAGATAATAATCGAGAGAAGAAACCGTATCAGCCCAGCCAAGCTGAGACATTTCATTTTTTTTAATGCAAACCTGCACTACGGACATACTGTTTGGTGTTTGAACTGAGTTTTGTTCTGTTGGTTTGTTTGCAGTGTTTTGTTCATTTGTTGTCATGTTAAATTAAGATTAAAAGTTTAATTAAAATATTAAAAGTAAGAATGCCTGCTTTTGTAACATAAAAATACACAAAATTAGGTCATTATAAGGCTTCTCATAAAAACACTAAATTCAAAAGGGTTTATCAACGCACAAAGTGTTCATATTTGCCAAGTTAGGCTAAAATACCGATGACAATAAATTAAGAGCCGTTTGGGAGCTGAAAGAGCCGGCTCTTCTCTGGGAGCCGTGCCACAAGAGCCGCTCTTTGAAAAGAACTTTCCATCACTATTCACCGTGTGTTCAATGTGCGACTTCACACTCCTGACCTCTGTGTCTCTCTTTGGCAGACATGTCGGTCAAGGTTGCCGTGGTGACCGGAAGTAACAAGGGCATCGGATTGGCCATCGTCCGAGCGCTCTGCAAGAAGTTCAAGGGAGACGTCTACCTGATGTCCAGAGACGTGTAGGTGACTCACCTGGTCACACCTGCACCAGAACATGTCGCAGCGTGCACGGCTTGGTGCCTGTGCATTCATTTGTTTCATGTTTTGAGCTATTTCGTTAGACAAAACCCTCAAACTTGGCTTCAAACCCTAAATTCATGGTAAACTGTAATATTCATGAATAATAGGAAAAGTTTTTCTAGTTATAAAGAGTTTAGCATTTAAAAAAACTCTGCTTATCTTGTAGTTCTGATTGGTTCTTGCAAAATTTATCTCATTTATCATAATTTTTCGCCCCCTCGTAAAGTCTCTCTCTTTGAATGTACATTATTCTCCACATCTGGTGATTTCTGATGTAATTTATTCTCTTCTCTGCTGAAACAAGCATGTTTCCTCACATCTGGAGAATCTGATTTTTAGGCATCAAACATGTCGCAATGTGCACGATTTTATCTCAACTCTTTTTTTAAATCTTTTTTAATGTTTTGTGCTATTTTGTAAAACAAATACTCTTGAAAGAGTTGGTTTCAAATCTAAAGTTTATGGTAAAATGTAATATTCATGAATGAAAGGACACGTCTTTCTAGTTTGTAAGAGTTTAGTGTTTAAAAACTTGCAAATTTGTTGCTTTTTTCATCATTTTTTGCCTTTTTCCAGTTAAAAACCTGCTAAAAAAGGCACAAAAATCAGAACTCTGGCAGATTATTCATCTCTTCGAGTGGCTCAAAATGCGTTTTTTAAGATCAAAAAACAAAGCGGGAATAACTGGAAAAACACTGAAAGTCTGATCTGCTTCGTTATAAAAATAGAACGAAAGTAAATGTGAGGATTTGTTTCTGTTGCAGCGGTCGAGGCGAGGAGGCCGTGAAGTCTTTGTCCTCGGAGGGACTGAATCCAAAGTTCCACCAGCTGGACATCAATGACGTGAACAGCATCATAGCTGCAGCCGCTTTCTTCAAAGAGAAGTACGGAGGAGTGGACGTCCTCGTCAACAACGCCGGAGTGTTTTGCAAAGGTGAGGATACTAAGACACATCAGTGAACGTTGAAGCCACAAAAACACGAGTGTTATGATGTTTAATATGAAATAAACTTTATGAAACTTAAAGGACATTTTTGTGCCAGAAAGTCTCGACTACAGCTGAGATACATTACACAGTAGACTTTAAATGAGCACCAATCTTAAGTCTTTCATCAGTGTTAAATCATACAGCAGCACAGTTACTGGCAGTTATTATTTTTAAATAAAAAAGTATTTATTAAATATCCAAATTAGAGAATAATATCAGAACTACGGCTGCACAAAACTGGAAAAAACTGACACTGAATTTGCATCTTAAGTCTCAAATCAGTCTGCATGTAAAGAGTTAATCTTTCTAGAATGAACAAGGTGATTTTGTGCAGCAATAATAAAAAAATCACTTTACAAGCAAAGTTTGGACCCGTTTAACACGTGCACTTTTTGGAATTGGATGTCGTTTAGATGTGGCTTTGCACTCGTCATGCAGAGTTTTGTGCTGCTGATTTAAATCGTCAGATAAATGAATTGTGTTGCCTCGTACAGCAGTAAGCTGAAGTATTTTCCATGCGAGTGACGTTGCGTTATTATAACAGAACTTAGTTTTTTTTGTATAATTCTCCTATTTGCTGAGTTTTTTGTACACATGTGAATAGACTTAAACTTAAATCACATTAAATGATGTTCTGTCAGACAGACTTCCCTTATAAATAATAGGAATTGAGAAACGTGCAAGTTTTCTTTTCGCTATCAAGCAGCAAATAAAGTTGTACCTGGATGAGTTCCCTTAAATTCCGCACTATTGAGGCACCTGAATATAAGCTGCACCCACTGACTTTAAAAAGAAAACTAGTTTTGTACATATACAGGCCTCACTTGTCTATCAGCTGCAGGTGTCCACGTTGTAACATGAGATATTTACACAGAAAGATGTTTTAAACTTTTAATTAAATACGTAGCAGTACCATACACAAATACGTAAATGCTTTTTTCTGAACAGTGCCTGTAACACAGCTGGTTAAGAAAATAAACACTACAGCAGCCTACCAGGAAAAGTCATTGATCGCTATCTTCATCTTCCTCCTGCACTAAAACCACTAAAGTCGTCTTCTTCAGTGTCTTCAGGAGTTGAACAGCCTCNCGTTAGTTCGCTTCGTGTTTTTCTGTTTTAGCAGCTTCATCTGAAGATAACGAAAACTGAAAGTCAGCGTTATGTAACGTAGAAGGAGCAGGAGGCGAAAGTTCGCGTGATAAAGCGAAATGCATCATAAAGCCGGTAGCTTAAGTCTGTAAATCACCTTTCATCTGTTATATTTAAGGCTAATTCACCAAAAACAGGTTGCAAAGCTAACCTGCAAAATTCATGCAAAACCAGCAAGTTTGCATCAGAATCAAAGGTCACAACAGAGCTGGAAGTACGTAGAAGAAGTTTATTATGGGTTTTATTACACATTTACCTCATTCAAGCTAAATGCATAAGAAAGAGGCCAATTGAACTCTTTAAATTACCCTTTATCTGTCATATTTAAGGTTAATTTAACGTCAAAGCTACAAAACTGATCCTGCAAAATTCTTCAAGACCAGCAGGTTTGCATCACAGAGCTGAAAGTAGTTTATTCTTTTCACGATTAATTTATTTTAAATAGAAATCCTTTCGCATCTTGTATATTGATTATAATTTAAAGCAGATTTAATGCTCACATTTTTACTTTTGGTGTCTTATGTCACTAACAAATGTTGTTTCAAGGTTTTTAAATGCATTAATCATGTTTTTCTGTATCATTCATATCATCACAAATGTATTTGAAATTTTCTCCCTGAAATTGTCATCATGACTCAGCCAAATCCACCTTCCTGATAACATCAGAGTTTACTTGATAATGAATGAAGTCTTAAGGCTGCTTTGTGTGTTTAAGATGGCGTGTGTTTGTTTTTCTGTTTCATTCACCGTGTGTTCAATGTGCGACTTCACACTACTGACCTCTCTCTCTCTCTCTTTGGCAGACATGTCGATCAAGGTTGCCGTGGTGACCGGAAGTAACAAGGGCATTGGATTGGCCATCGTCCGAGCGCTCTGCAAGCAGTTCAAGGGAGACGT